>NC_031989.1:1216611-1354399 GCF_001879085.1 Nicotiana attenuata
GAGAGAGATTTCTAAGTGCAGAGCGGAGAAAGATGCGGACTGCCAAGATATTGTTTGAAGTCACAAGCTTTGCGTGTCCCGCCTTGATCTGAAGAGCTGAAGAAAAATGAACCAGTGTTTCGCAGCTAACGAGCATCAAGATTCAGATCAGAGTCTGCAGGAAGAACCAACCAAAGACTCAAGATCAAGCTTCAGAAGATTTATAGATAGGAATCCTGTAACTCGTAGTTGATAGGTTTAGCTAGTTTAGCTTTTTATCTTTTATTTTGGTGTAATAAGGAGCTCAGCAAGCAGAAACAGCAGCAACAGCAATGAAATCACACTTTCTCGGTAGTCCCACCTACCAAAACTTCCAGAACTACACCTGACCTGATTCCTTTATAGCCAAGGATATGTAGGCAACCTCCGAAGCAAGGTTCGATCAGCGCTTACAAACGGAGTTTCAAAACGGGCAAAAATTGCTCCGTAGTTGCTCACTATATCTTTGCCAAAAACTCTTCATTTTCAAAGCAAAGAGGGGCAGCTGTGAGCAACCTAATTTTTGCCCCGCATGGAAATAACTCCTAAAAATAGACCCAAAATAATATTAATTGATTTTTTAGGAGTTTTTCTCTATTTTAGTTGCATTTCATGTATTTTTAACATTTTAAAATTATAGAAAAATCATAAAAATTAATCACGTTTTAATTTCACGCCATATTAGGTTTCAATTTGCATGTAGGAATTAATTTTATTAAGCAAAAAAATTAACAAAAATATTATTTTACATATTTAGATTTTAGTCTTTAAAATTAGCGTTTTTATTTAGTTTAAAGTTAATTAGTTATTTTAATGTTAAAAATAAATAAATAATTTTAATTTCGACAAAAAATAGATTGATTAGGATTTTAATTAAAGAAAAAACAAAGGAAAAAGGAATAAAAGAGGTAATTGAAAAATGGGTTTTAATATGAATTTGGGTTAATTCTTTGTACCAAATTGGCCCAATTCTTTCCCAAAATTAACCAAATCCAAGCCCAAATTCGAACCAACCCCAGCCCAAATACACTTGAACCCATCAACCCCAAACCACTCCCTTTTATTAGAAAAACTAGATATAAAGAAAAAGGAACCTAGACCTAACACATCGAAAAAATCAGACACTCTCTCCCATTTTTAGCAATGGCGCATTTGGGGATGGTTTCTTCTCCATCTTTGCTCTCACCCATTCACCAACCCTAGAACCCCCGAACACAGGCATCCGTGACCCCTAATCCTTTCTTCACCTTCACCACACCCGGAAAAAAACCAAAAAAAAAACCTAGCATTGCTCGTTATTACTGGTTTGGTGACTTACCATTTCTGTTGCTACACTTTGTCGATTCCTACTAAGTTAAGGTTTCAAATTTGTCTTCAAAAATTCTTTACGGCAAAAACCAAACAAAAAAAAGAATAATGTAGGGGTTGAAAACTTGATTTTCTTCAAAAGTTTGGATATTACTATTATTTTTAGAGATGAAAGCCTTGTCTGTTTCTAATTAGTAAGAATAACATAAGATT
This sequence comes from Nicotiana attenuata, assembly GCF_001879085.1. Taxonomy (NCBI): domain Eukaryota; kingdom Viridiplantae; phylum Streptophyta; class Magnoliopsida; order Solanales; family Solanaceae; genus Nicotiana; species Nicotiana attenuata. Next base: position 1,218,151 of record NC_031989.1, read on the forward strand.
GTTACTTCAGAAAACATATCCCATTCACAATTTATTAGTCTAAAACCTTTGAGATAAGGACGAACAGGAAATACTGATGAAAATTATCGAAATCACAAAATTTGCAAAATCGAGCCCCGGGCCCACTTCTCGAAAGTCAGAAATTTTTACACCAAAATGTTCCTTATCTCGCCACGAGTCTATACATGTAAAATTCATCAAAAATCGGAGTCCAAATGCTCCTCCAAATCCAAATTCTCATTCAAAAACCCAAGCCCTAGTTCTTCCCTTTTAATCAAATTCCATGAATTTAGGTGTTGAAATTACAATTAGATGATGTTTCTAGGCCATAGGACTTACCTCCCAAATCGATTCCTAGTCAAAACCCTTTAAATTCCTCGTCAAAAGCTCCCAAGGTCGCTTAAAATTGGTGGAAAATGAACCCAAGTCGCGGATGAAATGTCCTTAAAACATTCTGCCCAGGTGTAAAATAACCCTATGCGATCGCATCACTTCCACTGCGATCGCATAGCACAAAAATCCCATCCTAAAAAAAATCCCTCTTATGCGATCGCATCATTACACCTGCGATCGCAGATAACCAGGTCCCCACTCTATGCGTTCGCACTCCGGGCCCCGCGTTCGCATAGAACAACGCACCATCAGGGACCCCAGGCCCAATAACACTAACGCGACCACATCACCCCTTACGCGATCGCAATGAACAAACTCCTTGTGACGTCCCGACCCGTCATCTCAGGAGTTACCGCCCCCGGTTTCCCCATTTTTATGGCTTCTTCATGTTTCATTATTAGTAATTGGTGTGTTAGAGTTGATTTGGATTGGTTTTGATAGAAAATGAGACACTTAGTCTCTTTAAGGAAGGCGTTTGGTTTGGAAAAGTCAACCGGAGGTTGACTTATGAGTTATAGGGCTCGGATGTGATTTCCGGTGTTTCGGTTAGCTTCGGGGGATGATTTGTGACTTAGGAGTGTGATCGGAATTGATTTTGGAGGTCCGGTGTAGAATTAGGCTTGAATCGGCGAAGTTAGTGTTTTGGCGAATTCCGGTTGATAGGTGAGATTTTGATCCGAGGGACGGAATGGAATTCCGAGAGTTGCAGTAGCTTTGTTAGGTGATTTGGGATCTGTGTGCAAAATTTCAGATGATTCGGAGGTGGTTTGGTTGGGTTTTTGATCGAATGCGAGTTTCGGAAGAATTTGAAGAACTTAGGCTTGGATTTGATGTAATTAAATGGTTTTAGTGTTAATCGTGGTGTTTTGATGATTGGAACAAGTTTGGGGTGGTGTTTTAAGATATGTTGGTGTTTTTGGTTGAGGTTCCGGGGGCCTCGGGGTGATTTCGGATGGTTAAACGGAGAGTTTTGGAATTTTTCATGTTGCTGAGCCTGCTGCAACTGGTATTTTCGCTTCTGCGAATCTTGGACCGCAGAAGCGGACACGCTTGTGCGAAGAATTGACCGCAGAAGCGGTGAGGAGGCCTGGGCGCCGGTTCCGCAGAAGCGATTGGCCAACCGCAGAAGCAGTATCGCATATGCGTTTGTGTAACCGCAGAAGCGGTTGAGCTCGAGTTTGGTATTTCCGCAGAAGCGGAAGAAAAGTCGCGGAAGCAGTCCCGCATAAGCGGGAAAGTGACCGCAAAAGCGAAAAGAGCTGGGCAGATTTATATTATTTCCTCCGCGAGCTAGGTCTTATTTTCACCATTGTTGAGCAACCTAGGGAGCTTTTTGACGAGGATTAAAGAGGGTTTCGACGGGAATTGATTTGGAGGTGAGTCTCGTGACCTAGAATCATCATTTTATTGAAGAATCAACACCTAAATTCATGGAAATTTGATTAAAAATGGAAGAACTAGGGCTTGACTTTTGAAATGGAAATTTGGAGTTTGAGGGAGCATTGGAGCTTGGATTTTGGTAAATTTGATATGTATGGACTCGTGGCGAGGTAAGGAATCCATTAATGTTAATTTTTTGATTTTTCGAGGAGTGGGCCCAAGGCTCGGGTTTTGCTAATTTCGAGATTTTTGCTATTTTTCGATTGTTTTCGATTGGGTATTGTCCCATTGGCATATTGTGATGTATTCGCTCTGATGTTGGATAGATTCAACATGCGTAGAGGCCGGTTTGAGGGGCAAAGGCGTCGCGAGCTAGAGAGTTCACCGGTTCGAGGTGAGTAATGATTGTAAATGATATCCTGAGGGTTTGAAACCCCGGATTTGCACACCGTAGTGCTATATTGAGGTGACTTGCACGCCGGATAGCGAGCCTGGGGTAGAGCACCGTTGGGGATTGTGACTTGGTCCGTCCCGGTTGTTGATTTTACCGCGTATTTGATTGAAACTTATTTGATATTATCATGATTTGGGCTGATTGCCATACTTGGGCTTCGTGCCAATTATTTGAACCCCTCCGGGGATTTTTATCACTCTTTCCTCACCATTTGATATACTACTTGAACTCAGTCCTGTTGATTATACTGTTTTTGCAAACTTAGCCGTTTTAATCGATTTTTGAGACTTTACTGATATTTCACTATTGTCTGGGCTGAGAACTATTATTTTATTGAAAGATGAACTCGGTATCAAACTTGCAAATTAAAGTTTACATTTAATACTTCAAATTAAAGTTCAAACTTGCACTTATCATTGCATAATAAATTAATAATACTTCAAATTAATCTAACAAACTAAAACATTAAGCATAATACGTCTAATAATTTTAAAATAACACAAATTGCCTCAAATCAACTTAAAATCTTAAATACGAATGTCTGGAGAACGCGCAAGACAACTCTTTATATGCTTCCTTAAACAGCCTGTGCCCTCCATCTTTGGACGATGAGTGAAGACTCGACCACAGTTCTTGCACTTTACTATGTATACTTCTTCATTTTCTTCTACCACATGAAAGTTTTCCCAACATATGGGCGCACTCTAGAATCACCGGGCATGATTTAACTTGAATTAAAAATTTAAGTTTGAGAATGAGAGATGAGTGAAAACTTGAATACTTCAATTTGAGTTTGAGAAATGAGAGAGATTGATGATTTTGTGAGAAAAATAAAAGAATGAGGGGGTATTTATAGTTGAAATAGGAAAAAGGTGTAATTATAAAAAGTTTGGGTTAAAACAAAGATGGTGGGGGAAGGGGGGGAGGTTAAATGGCTATTTTATAAATAGCCAACGGCTATTTGGCAGGTAAAAAGGCCATTTTTTAAATGCCATAACGGCTAGAAACGGCCAAATTTGGCAGATTTTTTTTTAAAAAAAATTAAAGTCGTTGGGCCCGTTTAGGACCGGTCGAATCGACCAACTTCCTAGCCGGTCACGGGNATCACCCCGAGGCCCCCGGAACCTCAACCAAAAACACCAACATATCTTAAAACACCACCCCAAACTTGTTCCAATCATCAAAACACCACGATTAACACTAAAACCATTTAATTACATCAAATCCAAGCCTAAGTTCTTCAAATTCTTCCGAAACTCGCATTCGATCAAAAACCCAACCAAACCACCTCCGAATCATCTGAAATTTTGCACACAGATCCCAAATCACCTAACAAAGCTACTGCAACTCTCGGAATTCCATTCCGTCCCTCGGATCAAAATCTCACCTATCAACCGGAATTCGCCAAAACACTAACTTCGCCGATTCAAGCCTAATTCTACACCGGACCTCCAAAATCAATTCCGATCACACTCCTAAGTCACAAATCATCCCCCGAAGCTAACCGAAACACCGGAAATCACATCCGAGCCCTATAACTCATAAGTCAACCTCCGGTTGACTTTTCCAAACCAAGCCTTCCTTAAAGAGACTAAGTGTCTCATTTTCTATCAAAACCAATCCAAATCAACTCTAACACACCAATTACTAATAATGAAACATGAAGAAGCATAAAATGGGGAAACGGGGCGGTAACTCCTGAGATGACGGGTCGGGACGTCACAAGGAGTTTGTTCATTGCGATCGCGTAAGGGGTGATGTGGTCGCGTAGTGTTATTGGGCCTGGGGTCCCTGATGGTGCGTTGTTCTATGCGAACGCGGGGCCCGGAGTGCGAACGCATAGAGTGGGGACCTGGTTATCTGCGATCGCAGGTGTAATGATGCGATCGCATAAGAGGATTTTTTTTTAGGATGGGATTTTTGTGCTATGCGATCGCAGTGGAAGTGATGCGATCGCATAGGGTTATTTTACACCTGGGCAGAATGTTTTAAGGACATTTCATCCGCGACTTGGGTTCATTTTCCACCAATTTTAAGCGACCTTGGGAGCTTTTGACGAGGAATTTAAAGGGTTTTGACTAGGAATCGATTGGAGGTAAGTCCTATGGCCTAGAAACATCATCTAATTGTAATTTCAACACCTAAATTCATGGAATTTGATTAAAAGGGGAAGAACTAGGGCTTGGGTTTTTGAATGAGAATTTGGGATTTGAGGGAGCATTTGGACTCCGATTTTGATGAATTTTACATGTATAGACTCGTGGCGAGATAAGGAACATTTTGGTGTAAAAATTTCTGACTTTCGAGAAGTGGGCCCGGGGCTCGATTTTGCAAATTTTGTGATTTTCGATAATTTTCATCAGTATTTCCTGTTCGTCCTTATCTCAAAGGTTTTAGACTAATAAATTGTGAATGGGATATGTTTTCTGAAGTAACAATCTTATGTTATTCTTACTAATTAGAAACAGACAAGGCTTTCATCTCTAAAAATAATAGTAATATCCAAACTTTTGAAGAAAATCAAGTTTTCAACCCCTACATTATTCTTTTTTTTGTTTGGTTTTTGCCGTAAAGAATTTTGAAGACAAATTTTGAAACCTTAACTTAGTAGGAATCGACAAAGGGTAGCAACAGAAATGGTAAGTCACCAAACCAGTAATAACGAGCAATGCTAGGTTTTTTTTTTGGTTTTTTTCCGGGTGTGGTGAAGGTGAAGAAAGGATCTAGGGGTCACGGATGCCTGTGTTCGGGGGTTCTAGGGTTGGTGAATGGGTGAGAGCAAAGATGGAGAAGAAACCATCCCCAAATGCGCCATTGCTAAAAATGGGAGGAGAGTGTCTGATTTTTCGATGTGTTAGGTCTAGGTTCCTTTTTCTTTATATCTAGTTTTTCTAATAAAAGGGTAGTGGGTTTGGGGTTGATGGGTTCAAGTGTATTTGGGCTGGGGTTGGTTCGAATTTGGGCTTGGATCTTGGTTAATTTTGGGGAAGAATTGGGCCAATTTGGTACAAAGAATTAACCCAAATTCATATTAAAACCCATTTTTTCAATTACCTCTTTTATTCCTTTTTCCTTTGTTTTTTCTTTAATTAAAATCCTAAATCAATCTATTTTTTGTCGAAATTAAAATTATTTATTTATTTTTAACATTAAAATAACTAATTAACTTTAAACTAAATAAAAACGCTAATTTTAAAGACTAAAATCTAAATATGTAAAAATAATTATTTTTGTTAATTTTTTTTGCTTAATAAAATTAATTCCTACATGCAAATTGAACCTAATATGGCGTGAAATTAAAACGTGATAATTTTTATGATTTTTCTATAATTTTAAAATGTTAAAAATACATGAAATGCAACTAAATAGAGAAAAACTCCTAAAAATCAATTAATATTATTTTGGGTCTATTTTTAGGAGTTATTTCCATGCGGGGCAAAAATTAGGTGCTCACAGCTGCCCCTCTTTGCTTTGAAACATGAAGAGTTTTTGGGCAAAGATATAGTGAGCAACTACGAGCAATTTTTGCCCGTTTGAAACTCCGTTTGTAAGCGCTGATCGAACCTTGCTTCGGAGGTTGCCTACATATCCTTGGCTATAAAGGAATCAGGTCAGTGTAGTTCTGGAAGTTTTGGTAGGTGGGACTACCGAGAAAGTGTGATTTCATTGCTGTTGCTGCTGTTTCTGCTTGCTGAGCTCCTTATTACACCAAAATAAAAGATAAAAAGCTAAACTAGCTAAACCTATCAACTACGAGTTACAGGATTCCTATCTATAAATCTTCTGAAGCTTGATCTTGAGTCTTGGTTGGTTCTTCCTGCAGACTCTGATCTGAATCTTGATGCTCGTTAGCTGCGAACACTGGTTCATTTTTCTTCAGCTCTTCAGATCAAGGCGGGACACGCAAAGCTTGTGACTTCAACAATATCTTGGGCAGTCCGCATCTTTCTCCGCTTCTGCACTTAGATTTCAACTTCTTTTCTTGTTCTTATTTTCTTTTATTTGTGTTGAGACTTCTCCTTTTGGTTATCTCAAACCTTGTGCCTCACGGTAAAAACCTGTTTAGGCACCAAAGCAAACAAACGAACGAAATTTTTCTGCCCCAGTTTTCACTAGGAAAATTTCGTGAGTTATTATAACAAAATCTAAACTATTTCTTTATTGAAAGCAATTAAAATCGAGATGGTGTATCCCTGAGAAAAAGAGATTAGGGAGTGGAGCCCTATATCTATAATGAAATCAACTAGGGATTGGAGGCCCTAAGTTGGAAAGATTGCCAGGTTATGCTGAAAAATAGTCGGGTTATGCCGGAAAAAAAAGGGTCCTCAGGTTATGTCGGGGGGAGTTCACGGGTTATGCCGGAAAAGTAATCGGGTTATGCTGGAAAAGAAAAAGGTCCTCGGGTTATGCCGGGGAGGTCCGCGGGTTATGCCGGGAAAGGTCATCGGGTTATGCCGGAAAAAAGGAAAAAGTCCTCGGGTTATGCCGGGGAGGTCCATGGGTTATGCCGGGAAAGGTCATCGGATTATGTCGAAAAGAGGAAAAGTTCCTCGGGTTATGGCAGGAAAGGTCATCGGGTTATGCCGGAAAAAGGAAAAAGTCCTGGGGTTATGCCGGGGAGGTCTATGGGTTATGCCTGGAAAGGTCATCAGGTTATGCCAGAAAATTCATCGGTTTATGCCGAAAAAGAAAAAAGGTCCTCGGGTTATGCCGGGGAGGTCCACGGGTTATGCTGGGAAAGTTCATCGGTTTATGCCGGAAAAAGGAAAAGGTATGCTGGGGAGGTCCATGGGTTATGCCGAGAAAGGTCATCGGCTTATGCCGAAAAAAGGAAAAGGTCCTCGAATTACGCCGGGAAAGGTCATCGGGTTATGCCAGAAAAAGGAAAAGGTCCTCGAGTTATGCCGGGGAGGTCCACGGGTTATGCCGGGAAAGTCATCGGGTTATGCCGAAAAAAGAAAAAGGGTACTCGGGTTATGCCGGGGATTAACTAGGGAATGGAACCTTATAATGGAAAAGACTACCAGGTTATGCTAGGAGTGACTAGGGAATGGGACCCTATATAGGCAAAACGTAGCTAGAGATTGGAGGCCCTAGGCTACCATGATTTTGAATTTTCCTTCTTCTTTTTTTTTCATTTTACTTTTTATACTTTATTCAAGAAAATGCATGTAGAGTTTGAAAAGGACTTCCCTTTTTGGGTTAACTTCTGCTGCAATACCATTCTAGTCTCTGCACCTTGCTTTTATTGCACCTGCTTCTTGCGAGGTTATCTTGGATTGCACCTGTTTTCAAATCAAAGAACAATTTGTCAGTTTGAAACGGTGGTTGGTTTTGGGCCTTGATTGTTTTGATCACTTGATCTCGGCCCAACTCTTTTGCTGAAATCCTTTACCGCTTGTTGGCTTTCTGGAGACCGATCTCTCTTCTAAACCGGGTATCTTGACTTTTCCCCAAAATTTCACATGACGGTTAAACCGTGCGGGGCCTTGGCCTTCCTTATTTTGCCTTTATGATAGCTTGACTTTGGATTTTCTTTCCTTTTCAATAATTTTGACTCTGGATCATCGGCCATCATGGCCAGTCAAGATCGACTTGATGCACCTGTTGAGGCTGGGTGTTATTCCTTGAATTTTAGCTTTTGTTAAACAGAAACCTGTAAAACCAATCTTGCCATCTTTTCTTTTGATTAGTTTCAGAAGAGGATTAAACCGAAAGGGATTCAAAGAAAAGTAAAGAAAGGGCATGATAATGAATTTAAAGAGAAGTGTCCCTTTCGGGAAAGGAAAGAAGGACTTATCTGAAGTTCATGTAGACTTCAATAGACATGACATGCTTGTTGGATTGGATACCCGATCTGTACAACTATCCAACTTCTCATAAACCCATTATGAACCATGTTTTAAAAACCGGGAAACCTTGCTAGGACTCTTCAAGCGCCAATGGTTGCATGGGATTCCTTCTTCTCGATCAACGGTGCTCTTTTCGAGTTTTCACCAATTGACCTCTCTCATTTCTCTTCTCACCGTCGCCTTATAGTGCTCTTTATGAGTTTTCACTAACAAGACTCTCTCATTTTCAATTTCTCTGCTTACCATGCCTTACGGTGCCCGAGTGGGTTTTCAACAATAAGACTCTCTCATTTTATTTCTCTTACCAGGTTGTATCAGATCTAAAGCAGCCACATTCTCTGATTCTTGTACATTCTCATCGCTTGATCAGAAGGATTTGAACAAGATTTAGGGTAAAAAGAGTTTGGATTGAATTACAACTTTGGAATCTTTCTCAAGCTTTGATATGAACATAGCTTTCATCCCTGTTTTAAACAAAGAAAACTTGTGAGTTTAAATATGGTGGTTGGTTTGTGGCCTTGACTTTGAGGGCGATTGCTCATTCACTTGCCATGATAACCTTGATTTCAACTTGAAGACCTTGTCTGTTTATTGACTAACCACTTTCTCTGTCACCCTTATCATAGAAAATACCTCTGATCTGTTCAAACCCAATACGCTTTATCTGTTGCATGGTGCTCATGAATTGACATTTATCGAATCTTTGCATTTCACATGAATCCCAAAGCACGTTGATTGTTACCAACTTAGTGCGCATATTGTTCTTTCCTGACTTATGCCACTTTGATGTGCTAGCCGATTTCCTATTTGTGCAATTGGAAAGCTGGTAGCAAATTTTGAAATCATTTCTCACTTGTTCTAACCAAAAAAACTCAAGGAGAGGAAGTAAACAAAACAAAAGGAACAGAGTAAGGGACAATGGAAAGAGATGATACCTAACAAGAAAATTACAAAGTAGAAACTTATCGGATGTGGATACCAACTCTAATGACCATGACATGCACTTTTGGATTAAGTGGCCTAATCTGTTAAGCAAGTCTAATGTTCAACACTTGTTGTGCCTCTTCGCCGTGAAACTGGGCTCCAATGCTCCCATTATCCTATCTGATTCACGATCGTTATTCGACTTGTAGTGCCCGAAAGGTTTTCACCATCAAGCCTCTCTCATTTTGTTCTCTTTCTCCACTTACCATCGTCTTATGGTGCATGTGAAGGTTTTCACCGATAAGACTCTCTCATTTTGTTCCTTTTCTTTTTATTTCCTCTGATTCTGTAGATGACAAGGTGTTGACCATAGTAAAAAAAACATTATATGTTCCTGGCATGCCTAGCTCGGCACTCTCAAAGATTATCTGGGAGGTCTTTTGGACTGTAATGTAGCTTTTGGACATGGTTAGAAAAAAAATGATATCAGGCTCAAAATAACTAAGACAAACGTGGTTAATTTATTTACAATTTTTGGAATCCATTCTAAAACTTTGCCCCAATTTCTAAAACAATGGAATTTGATTCTTTTTTTAAAATGGAATTTCTAAGAAAAACTACTCCACCCTTGGTTTTGTGGGATTATGAAATATTTTATTTGGTATGACCGAACTGTAAGGCTGCCTACGTATCTTGCGGTAACAAGAATAAGGTCGAACGTAGTTCAAAAGGATACTTTTTGTTGCTATTTTCCTTTCTTTTTCTTTTTCTTTTTTTTTCTTTTTCCTTCTTTCTTTTTTTTTCTTTTTCTCTTTTCTCTTTTGTTTTTTTATTTTTGACTTTTCTTTTAGAACGAACTTTCTAAAACAAACCTATGGGGACATGAACTTTTTTTATGACTCTAACTTGATTCCAAAAGAGGGGAGGTCAAGAAAATTAGCACAGGCTCAAAAGGGGTACCAAATGGTATAAAGTGTTTGGGTAGCTGAAAGAGGGTCTCCCAATCTCTGAAAATGCCAAGTACAATACCTGCAACTTGAGGATGAAAATTGAAGATCATGTACAATATTTCTTTTGCAGCTTCGACATTGATACCACTGATATGCCTTCCAGTTTTCTTTAATGCCTTGTTAAGTACAAAACTCTTGTTGGGTGATTCCCTCTTCACAATGGATATCCTCCGTCAATTCAGGGCAAACACTCTTGACTTTATCCTGTAAATTGAGGTGCGCTTGAACTCAAAATTGCTCGCTTCAAATTGTTTGAGATGCACTATCTTGTAACAAATTATTGTCATCCTATTAACTTCCCAAATTATTTGCCTAGTTTCACACAGTTCGGGCTTCAAATGATCTCACAATGTCCAAATATGTACTTATTTCCCTCAAACGTCCCTATCATCTTCAAAAGTATTTCATTGCTTCATAATTAGACTAACTTTTAAGACCAGACCTAGAATTATTCGTGCATGTCATGTCACTAGAGCCATCATGAAAAGAACTATAAAAGGAAAAGGGATCTAAAATAAAACTCAATAAAATAACAGAAAACAAGAAATTGCATTAGATAAACGGTGAAAGGGTTTGAACAATAAAACAAGTAAAATAAACCGGGGTTACAACCCTGGAACAAAACTGGACAACACTAAACGAGCTACTACGGCTAAACAAACTAGTCAAAAATAAAAGGATAGAAGGGTTTGAGTCACAAGACAATATCCAGATTACAACTCTGAAATAACCCGGACAACAGAAATGATAACAAAATAAACCGCAAAGACTCCTCCCCGGCTAGCCAAGAAAGGAGCGTCTTTCCAATTACCAAGCTCGACATCTTAGCCACTGAGTTCCACATCAATATTACCAAGACCATTACCAACTTCAATATCATTAACTTCAGTCAGCAAGTTCCCAAGAGAATTCGCATACTCCCTGTCGCCATGCATTATCCCCACAAAGTGCGTATCATCATGTGTGGGTAAAGGATTCTGTGCGATATTATGGGTGTCACTGTCCTCGATCACAATTGTCCCTTCTTGAATCATTCTTTCTATTTCCCTTTTCAAAGCACGACAATCTTCAATGCTATGCCCTTGAATATTAGAGTGGTACATTCACCGTATAGTAAGATCAAAACCTTTTGCATATGGGTCCGGAGTATAGCCGAGGAGCGGCTCAATTAGGCCAGAATACTTTAACTTTTCAAACAAGCTTGTGTAGGACACCCCGATTGGCGTGAAATTATTTCTTTGCCTTTTCCCCCTCCCTGTCCCTGTTTTCTAGGGTTGTTGGGTGCTCGGAAATGTTGTTAATGAAAGAATGCATTATGCGGTGTTGGCGCTGCCATAGGGAGTGACCCGATGGTTGGACAGATGGCCGGACATTGTTCAGAGGATAATACTGAGGTGGATTATGTGGAGCTCGGGGATAGGTTTGGGGTTGGGGTTGGGGTTGGGGTTGAGGCTGAGTATATTGGTGAGGCAGACCCGTTGGACCATGTCGTGATTTTGAGACAACCATGGTAACATCATCATGTTCCTTCTGACCACCAAGCTTCCTGTGTCGTTCTGAATTGCTTGTGTTGTGGCTTTTAAATCAGAATAGCTCATGATCTTGCTCGACTTCAGCCCATCTTCTACCATTTCTCCCATTTTTATCATTTTATTGAAAGACTTACCTATGGCCGAGACCAGATGACCAAAGTAAGTAGGCTCCAAAGTCTGAAAAAAGCAATCCACCATTTCACCTTACTTCATTGGAGGGTCGGCTCGTGCCGCCTGTTTTATCCACCGGAAACCATACTCCCTGAAGCTTTCACTGGTTTTTTCTCCATCTTAGACAAAGATAGACGATCTGGGACAATTTCTATATTGAACTGTAAATGCCGAACGAAAGACTGAGCCAGGTCATCCCAAGTGTACCACCTGTTGTTGTCCTGGCCGGTGTACCATTCCAACACTACACCACTCAAACTTTGACTAAAATATGCCATCAGCAATTTATCTTTTCCCCCAGCGCCCCTCATTTTGCTGCAAAATCCTCTTAAGTGAGCCACGGAGTCTCCATGCCCGTCGTACAAGTCAAATTTGAGCATTTTGAATCCGGCAGGTAGCTGGACGGGAAACAAGCACAGATCCTTATATGCCACACTCACTTGGGCACCTAACCTTGCATATTTCTCAGCGACTGCTCCAAGCTCTTTACCTTCTTAAATATCTCCTCTTGCTCTGTGCTTTTGGGTGGCTTCTCAGTTTCGACAGGAAGTTCGAAGTGGGGAGTGTAGGAGTAGTGATCTGGGACTTTGGAGGTGGGCTCAAGGGGATAGTATTGGTTACCTTGAACTTTGAACCCAGTCTCGCTAGAGGATCGAGGAAAAGAAGTGGTCATTCAAAAATAGCCACAGTTTCAAAAGTAATCGAAATTTAGTCACTTTTCATGCAAAGATAAATCTGAATGAAAATACTGTTCAAAATTCGAAAAAATACTCCAGCAAAATATACTGTTCCAGTATATTATACTGGAACTCCAGTCTAATATATTGGAGTTCCAGTATATACCGGTCCAGCATAATATGCTGGAAGTTCATACACAGGTGCACTGAACTCCAGTATATTATGCTGGACCGGTCTCTGTTGCAACAAAATAGTGACTATTTATTAATGACTTGACAAATGCTGGCTATTTTTGAATGACCAGTCCGAAAACTGGCTAGTCTATGCTAATGTGAAAAAACCCAAAAACCCAAGCCCATATTGTCATTTTGTCACGAGTACATTTTGTCATTTTCTGCTGGGTCAAATGAAGCCCATATTATCTTACTGCAGTATTTCTCGTAAATTGAGGATTATGATCTATAGTGATTTGTAAAGTAAATGAAGAATTAACCCAAACAGCCATTCACCTAATTGCTTAAATTAAAAATAGTCAATGGAGATATAATATATGCATAATTTATGTATTATATGTGTATAATTATGTATAATAAATATATAATTTATATATATCACTAGAAAAAGTAAACAATGAATATAACTGGCTATTTGTGTAAAGATTCCGTAAATAATAGACGACTTTCCTGATACTAACTTTTCTGCCAGTTGCCCCATAAATCATGGGAATTAAGCAAATCACTGAATGGAGCACGAGTAGATGAAACCGCTGAAGGACAGTGAATTTCTATTTCTCGTCATCATTTGTTACACGTATGCTCACACAAATTCAGAAAGATGGAAGATATTATTGTTTTTTTTTTTTTTTTTTGTGCATTGTCTTTCTACGAATAATAAGAAATTTTTTGTTTAAGGAAATGATGCTATACTAAAATGATTTGAATAGAAGTGACCATTTCTAGGTTCGTGACACCATTTTAAACATTTTTGAAGATCGATACAGAAAAGTGTGCCCTACGTTAAAGTTGCTGGGAAAGTATAATAATGCAACTAAAAAGCCGTTTGGACATAAATTTCTTTTCCTTTTTCCAAAAAAATAAATTCAAATCAGTGTTTGGTTATAATTTAACTTAATTTTTGAAGAGAAAAATTCTTAGAATGAGTTTCAAATTTGGAAAAGTGGTATTTACCCTTTTTTCAAGTAAACAATATTTTTCTCTTATAAAACTACAATTATTTTCAAGTAGAAAGCATGTACAAACACCATTTTAATTTTTAAATATTTTTTTTAACTTAACTTCAAAAGTTTTTTTTTTTTTCAAATCTCCAAACGCCTACTAGGACTTGATAGGAGCTCCTTTTGCAACTAATTATAAATGATAAAAAAAAATATATGTTGCTCTAGACTTTATGTCGGATACTCCAAAAGTTATTCAAGTCTTGAAGGATCTCACACTAAGGCAATAATATTTTTAAACCATTAGAACAACATAAGAAAAATTAGGAAGAAGAAAGAGCTGAATATCTATGTTACCAAACTAGTAGACCTGCAGAATTACCCAATTATTATAGTTAAAGTAATGATAGGTAGTTTAGAGTGTTCCCTCATAGTGCAGAGCATGACCTAATTGCTCCATGTACAATAGAACCCTTTAAAACCCCTGTTAGTTGGACGTTGCTACTTCACAAAATAAAATAAAATTACTATTTTTAATCATGATTGGGATTAGGCTTTGCCCTTTAAACTTTAAAGGACTCTTAGGGGTCGTTTGGTTGGAAAGAAGTTATCCCAAGATTAATTATTTCATGATTAGTTATTTCACCTTTCCATAGGGATAAAAAAAATACTATAATCCTGCAATTAAGTATAATGTAATTTTCTCCCAACCAAATATGGGATAAACTCTTCTTAAATTTAGTTCGATATTAATTATTCCTTATCCCTCATACCTAGATTCACCTAATCCTACTTCATTTTCCCAGTAACATTCCTTAGTTTCTTCCTTCTTTTTTTTTTTGGGGGGGGGGGGGTAGGCGGGGGGGGGGGTTGGTGGAGGGAATATAAAATCATTTCTCAGTAGGACACTTCAGTGAAACTAATTCATCTTTTTTTCCCAGCAGAGGGAAATTCCCAGAATGCAAGAGGTATAATAGAAGTGCTGAATCAACACAAAAATGATTCTCTACAAAATGGCATTCAATCATGTGTAATAACTAGAAAGCTCATCCATGTGATATGCTTTTGTCACTTCTAGACGATGGCTATCAAAATATTTGAATTTTTTTTGGATAAATACAACAATAATGAACAAGAGCATCCTCGAGAGCTTTCCAGATAATATCAAGTTAAATGAAGTTTAATATTGGATGCAGCTGAAATAAATAAATAAAAAATTTCACAAGATGATATTTCTACTAGTTTTGATACTCCCTATTAGGTAGATAAATTTTTAACGAAACCAAGAGAGACCAGTACAAAGTTTGAATGTATAATTGTCAACAATTTGTTGTATTGCAATACATCAAATAAGTAGAAACCCCCCTAACTGTAGTCCCATTACTAGCTTAGCTTTACTCGTGTGATCAGGATGTGTAGGCAGCTGAAATCAAAGAGAACATGCTAATGCATAATTTATTACCCCTACAATCTTGGGTTATACCTGAAAATGATGAACCAAGTTTATAATGACCCAATGATAAAATCTTGAGATATTGAGAACAATTAAATGTTTCCCATCCATTGTCCATCAATAGAAGTAACTTGTGTATTACTTCCGACAACACTGTTTGGAAGAACAAGCTAAAGAACCTACAACAACGAAATTTACCTCTTCATATTTGAGTTTTTATTTTGATATCACATACCTGTTGAATATTTGCAGGTAAAATAGCTCTTTCAATGGCTTTTGGAGTCCATATCTTTATGTCACTCTCGATCCCACTGCTGGCAAGCACTGCGGTATGAGGATGGGACTCAATGCAGTTCACTACGTGCTTATCTGCTTCCATAACACGAACAAGATCCCCACCCTTTTTCTTCCATATGAAAATTCTACCACAGTCTGATCCACTCACAACATATTCACACTTGGGCCCAAAAAAATTCACGCCCTTTACTGTTTCAGAGTTCCTGTGCCCCTTGTAGACTTGTGGACCAATGTTTGCTCCCGTCTCTATGTCAGCTGGAGATGCACCAGATTCGTGATCTTGGCTCATTTCACCCTCATCACTGTGATTGTACAATGGCGAAGTAGGGGATGGATCAGGTCCCAGTCCCATGTCCTTTGTGAAAAGATAAATTAACTCTTCATTATATGTAACAAGAAGCTCACTCTGGTCAGAGAAAGCCAAGCCTGTTATCCCCACATTCTCATCACCAACTAGATGTGGGGGACAGAAATAGTCAACTGGTTGGCCAAAATCAGTGGATCCATCCCACTTATATTTGCGGATGTCAAAAATTCTTGTAAATTCATCTGATCCAGCAACAGCAAACAGATAGGGATTTCTTGGATCTATTGTAATTGCATTTAGATGAAGTACGGACATATATCTCCTCGCCCGCTGAGGTCGGCAAGTAAAAAGCTCTGTAGCGGTGTTTGTTCTCAAATCTATCTGTAAGAACACATTGAATCAGACCATTAGCCATATAAAGCTCAGATGAAAAGAAGCTATGAGAAACCTCGACCACAACCATACCTATTTGCCAAAGTCTCAGTCTCTTTGTATTTCAGTGTTTTAGTATTTCTGTTCTGCTCTTCTTATTCCCATAAAGCCCATAGATTTTTAGCAATCATTTAAAAAATATAAAGGACGTTATGTCATTATTTTACTTCAACATATACTCCTTAATAGTTTGATTTAAAACTATGTTTACAACTTTACATATATATTGTTTCCAAACATAAGGACAAAGTTGTTCCAGTAAATGAGAGAGGGAAAAAAGGAAGAAGAAAAGAAGCAAAATTCTACTACCAGCGAAAGAGATATATTGATTTCAAACTAATGAGTAATATCATAAATACAAGAAGTTTTTCATGAGATGATGGAAAGGGCTATAGAACTACAGGAACCACGACAGTAACTCACATGTTGAACTAACCCATCTTCTCCACAAGTGTAAAAAATATGAGGGCTTGCAGGCTCAATTGCCAATTTGTGAGCTCGTCCTTGATGTTTGGCCAGCAACTTGGTTTCCACCTTCCCATGTTCTAGAATCTGTGCTTGTCTCACCTGCATGATTGTTATCATTAAATTGTGTAAAATAACAGTATCTTTTTTCTCACTGGATGTAGTAGCAGAAGCAAACTATAATAGCAGAAGTGAACTATAATCCTTTTGTAATTTTGAAGTAAATCTGCAACCCCTAAGAAGGAAATAAGTACCCTTCTTTCAGGAAGATCAAGGAAATAGAGGGCAAAGACAGCATACCATTTAGTAAGGTGATGACCTACATGAAACATCATGAAGAAAGAAACCCACAAAAAGAAGTTACCTGTCCATCGGCAGCACAGGTAACAATGCTTCGATCATCAGTGTATGGCATGATTTTTGCTTGAAAGACATTGTTATGATGACCTGAATGGAACGAGAGCACAACTTTCCCAGTTTCCCAGTCCCAGAGTATGACCTTTTGGTCATCAGAGCCTGATATGACTATGTCCCCATGAGCATTGAAGCTAACTGTATTAACACAGCCCCTGTGCTTCTCCAGCTTCCGCAAGACATCAAGTCGTAGCACGAGATCCTGGTACAACAGTTAGCAGGCTCCAGGTTCTGAGACTTACTTGGAACATAAATAGGACACAGCTAAGAATCTTTGTTCAAATGAAAATAAGATCTTCAGCTGATATCATATTTAATATATTTTCAAAATAATTAAGGACGCAAACGGAGAAGGTATTGCACTTATAAACCACTTCACCCTTAACTAAGTCAAATGCAACAATTAAGCAAACTGATTTTGTTTCAAACTCTTGTCTCGTGTGTTGAGCCGAGGGTCTTCCGGAAACAGCCTCACTACCCCGTGTAGGGGTAAGGTCTGCGTACATTCCTCCCCAAACCCAACTAGTGGAATTGTACTGGGTGGTTGTTGTTGTTTGTTGATTTTGTTTCAAATTTAAAATCCTATCTCTCTCTCTACTTGTCAATGAAATAAATTTTTCTTCTCAACACAAAAGAAAGTTAATAACACAAAAGTTGAGACAAACAATAACCTACTCCGCCTTTGTCCTAAGCTTCACTTAGCGAAATAATAAATGCATAATCTTTGATAATCTTAGGCTCAGTAAAACTAAAGATACAAACATCAATTGATGTCCAACGGTTAAGCAGCAGCAACAATAACAATAATAATATAAAATGGGGAAAGCACTTCAGCTTAACTTCTTTCAAGGATCACAATCAGTAAATGTTTTATACAATGATATATGTATTTCCAGCGTAAAAATATGCGTGACAATGTCACCTTTTTATTTTTTGAGTGACAAGTTCGCCTTGGCATATTACAAGAGTTATCATAAAGACATGTAATTAACAACTAAGACACTAACGATCAGAAAATTTCATATTTACATCGCAAGAAATAAACTTCGGAAAAATAAATTAAAAAAAAAAAAGAAAAAAAAAGTAGTACCTCAGAGGCAGCGAGACGGTGAGCGAAGTTTCTGGTAGAGAGAGCACCCACTTCACGTTTCCAAACATCCACAACTGCACAATCGACGCTACTTCTCGTCCTTTTCCTCATAATCGCTATCAGAAATTGACTCAATTTGATGCCTGTCTTTTTTGGTTCTTCTACTATTTATATCGGATTAATTGAGACTGAATTTAATTAAGTTTTAATTCTTTATCAAACGTCAATGGAGGATTGGAAGAAAGAGAGCGGCCCCTTGGAGGATCTCGCCGCGACTATACGCTTTGCTTCTTACTGCTTGTTTTTTGCAACAGCGACAAGCAAATAAAGAGACTCCATTTCCCTTTTAATTCTCTCCCAAGTTTTTTTCTCTTCTTTTCCCATATTCTTCTCTCCGTAGGATTTTGTTTTTCTCTTATGTTTCTTTTTTCTTTTCTTTTTTTGGGGGGGTGGGGGGGGGGTGGGGGGCGCTTGTAAATAAGCAACATTGTACTGCTTATTTACTAATGGGATATTGCTTACTCTTGAGTCTTGACTCAGCAAATATAAAAGGGAAATTACCAGTTATGTCCATTTATAAGTAGCTCATTATAAAAATTGGTCAATTGATAAAATATTACTAATATTAGACAAATTAGCCAATTAGCTATTTGTAGTAAAAAAATATCAAATTTTTGCTTTGTTTTGAGTGGGTGTTATTAGAATATATTGGGCACAAATTAAGGAGCTTAAATCTTAGTTTTAGGATGATTTGGTGAAGTTTTGAGGTGGTTTGAATTGAAAATTCGAAGTAAAAGCTGAACAGAAAAAAAATGATATGTGTATCACACTGTGTATCATTTGTGTATCACATATGTATCATGTTTGATCTATTGTGTATCACGTGTGTGTGTGTGAGATACATGTGTGATACATGTTTGATACATGTGCGCAGAAGACTTTTTTGAACTCGATTTAATTACGAATTTTGATACAAAAACAGTCCAAATCGCCTCCAATCTTCCTCAAATTTTGTACATTGACTTATCTATATATTTTCAATGAATTTCAACCATACCCATTGAAAAAGTTCCTTTTTTGATTAGATTTTTGGAATATAGTATAGATTTTTGTATTTCATCACCTTACTTGCTACCCCGTCCATGAAATTTCCTTTCCGTCTTGTATCTAATATTGCTAATCACGCTTAAAATATGAAAGGTGATTTTTGCATGTGATTCTTTGATAGAAAGAACCCTATTATTTGGTTTTTCAATTTTTATTGGCTAGTTTTGGTAAGTCTATGACTAATGGCTAGAGGTTGGTAAGTTAAGATTTATTTGGGACATTTGTGTAAGTTTCCCAATATAAAATAGTCTGTGAAGTTTCAGTCAATGGAACTATGGCACTCGAAATGACACGTGTCTATTATGAATTATCAAATTTAAGCTACATACCGGCAAAAATAAACTTACATTTGCAAAAGGACATCTTACACACAGGCCAATGTCCAATTTAGTATGATATTCTCAAATTGGATTTTATTCATATCTCTGTTTTAAAAGTAGAATTGGGACTCGCCCCAGGGCGGAGCACTCGTAAAACGTCCCTGGGCTTATGTGTGGGGCTTAGTTCCGTGAGACTTACGCCTCGGCCATCGGGGCTTACGCCCCGGACACGGCCAACGCCCAGCGTACTAGGCTCGCCTCATAGAACTTTATGCAATTGTATGTAACTAACCTTGTAAAGCCTCAAATTTTCTTAATAAATCGTTGACTATTCAAAATTACTTTGTTCTTAATCATAAATCATCAAGTTGAGAGTATTTTATGTCATTATTAAAGTAACAATTATTGCACGTTATCCACTAAGACTGCTATGATAGTTAATTTTAAATAAATCTTTCATTTATATTTACTTTTGTTATGTCTTTACTATATAATAATCCATAATTTTTTTAAACTTATTTTCCAAATATTGTTTTTCCACANCACGTTATCCACTAAGACTGCTATGATAGTTAATTTTAAATAAATCTTTCATTTAAAAAGTATTTATATTTACTTTTGTTATGTCTTTACTATATAATAATCCATAATTTTTTTATACTTATTTTTCCAAATATTATTTTTCCACATTTACGAGATACAATACTTATTAATTTAATAGCTCAGTATTAGCTAGTAACTATCTACAAATAATTAGTTATCATGGTATTGTATGGTGAATTATATNTATATATATATATATATTCTTAACAGGAGCCATAAATAAAAAAATTTCAATCCGTTCCCCGTCCGTTAAACCGTTAACCCGATACCAATAAGCCATTAAGCTTCGGTTTCGGTTCGGTTTTCGGCTTTGGTTCGGTTTTGAACACCCCTATATATGTCATACTTTTCATATTATTCATAGTTGAATTATAAATTATAAATAGATTATTTGTTATAATTTTGTGATTTTAATGTAATTTTTGTAATTAGATTTTATATTATTTTAAAAATTTTGAAATTAGTAAAATTTAAAGATCCGTGGGACTTACGCCCTATGTCTCAGGGCTTACGCCTCGTCTCGTCAGAGGTAAAACGCCTCGCCTCACGCCCCCGCCTTTTAAAACATTGATTCATATCATTCGTCGATTCAATTCAGATTGGATGTTTGTGTTTCAATAGCATACATCTTTAAAAACTAACATTTGCGAAAGGATTTTGCGTTTCACCAGTACATCCATCCTTACAATATGGATAGGCTTGACGACCAATTAGAGGGGAGGGGAGGTTTTGAAAATTTTAAGGTTTATATTTTACATGAAGTGAAATATACTGAATCGAATCAGTAAGTATCAGCCTCACTTTCTTCTAAGAATTCAAACTTAAGGATACATAAAAGATGGAGTGATTAAATAAAGATAGACAGGCTCATTAGTTACAGGGATCAAAAGAAACAGAATTCACCCTCAAAGGCAAGAAAAATAAATAGAGATGTATGTGGCTCAAGGTCATAAGGATTAAGAAACAAACTTTTTGCAAGACCTTCATTTCAATTTTCAACACAGATTTCATTCAAGCCACCGCATTGGAATATATAACCTCAATACTATGCACAATTACGTTCAGGCGTAACTGTTTCTGAGGGCTTTCCTCTACTAATGTGGGGCTGACGGCTGGGGCTAAGATTCGAATCACCCCATGGCTGACTCATCGTCCCAGGTCTTACATCCATGCCAAATTGGAAAACAGGTTGGCTTCAAATTCTTTTCATTAATCCTCGCCAGTTCCTTAATACCCCTCCCTCATCTGCATTTTGTCGTCATAGTCAATGAGACAGCTTAGGAGAAGTATGTAACTTGTGTGGAATAATCATCTTCAGCCACTGAACCATCAGCATTTTTGCTGAACAATCACTCTTCAAGAGCTATTCAAGCAATCTAATATTTTGGTTATCATATGAACATTGGGGTTCCATGCGGACATCATCTTCAGCAATTGTAAATCCGACTGAAACAAATCAAACTGCAATACTGT
Source organism: Nicotiana attenuata (assembly GCF_001879085.1). Classification (NCBI taxonomy): domain Eukaryota; kingdom Viridiplantae; phylum Streptophyta; class Magnoliopsida; order Solanales; family Solanaceae; genus Nicotiana; species Nicotiana attenuata. The sequence continues at coordinate 1,239,680 of NC_031989.1, forward strand.
AGATAAGAAGCAAATCAGAGGAATTTGCAAGATATCAAGCAAATCTGTAAGAAGCATACAAGAGTCTTTTCTCTTGATGGCTTTATAAGCAAACCAAAGTCATTGAGATCCTAGTATACATGGAGTATTCACGAGTAAAACAAAGACAGCGGCAAAACCAAGTTGCAAATGGATTGCTCTTACCCAGCCAATCAACCAAAATTTCTGCAGGTGCTTGGAAAACCTACTCAGTGCAAGCAAGCATATTCCAAGGCAGACTGGAGGGTCTCCTAGCAATAATAAAGTCATACTGCGTATTGAAAGTGTATTACAACCTGTCAGCCATTATTTTCTCATTTGTGCACGAAAGGCGAGATCCATCAGCAGAAAAAGATATAAGCTTTCAAAAGTGTATGCAAGATATCCAGTGCAATAAGGGTGAAAACCACTCCAACTAGTTTCTCATATATTATCCAGAAAGTTAAGCCACGATAAAATGACTGAGATTTTTGTGATAATCAGCCCTGTCCTAAATCAATTACATATACCTGCACTACTAGGTAGATGAATGAAGAATCACCAAGATATGTTGATTGTAATTATGCAAATATTGACTACTGTAATTCCATTTGTCGATTATTACTGTGTAATAATAATGTAACTATGTGACTGCTGTCTTTTGGTTCCCACACACACACACACACACAAAAGTTAATGCACCTTATATCCATTAATTGCAGATTAAGAACTATAATAAAGCTATACTAGGTCAAATGCATAAAAACGAAATATGCAAATTGCCAAGCACTTCTTGCAGGACTACTACTAGTTCCTCCTCAAATAACTGAAATATTTGGATTTCATAACGAGTTAGATTCTTTTCCACAACTAGATATTTTCTTTATCAAACTTCCATGTGCCGAAAAGTCATTGTTGAAAAAGGTGACTGAATGAGAACCTGAAAGTAGAACATATCAACTGATAAACTCTTAGAATATATCAACTGATAAACTCTTTAGATTTCTTGTTCTTATGACTGAATGAATCATTGGCTTTCAGACACTAGGGAGTAGAAAAACTCAACTTTCCTTTAAAGCTGCCAAAACCAATCAGTAGGGCCAATTATTAGGTGCAAACAAAAGTCACATAATCAGGATTAGGCAGTCTCAAAATTCCCAAGCAGATTTGTGAAAACTAGCAGCAGAAAGGTACTAATAAGAACCACATGAGGTGCCTCCAAAATCCTTTTACACCCTGTATCATTTCATGCACACCCACGATCATCGAATGATTCACAAGGACATCAAGAGTATTATATAGAACATTTGCAAGGGCAGAGCATGTACTTACAGACTGTATCTCCCATAGATGCCTTACTGCTGAAGATCACAATCAACTTTGCAGAATTCAGAGAGACAGAGATAAACATATTGCAATTAATGGGCACCATAGAGGTTTAAAACCACGGCATCCACCATATATACATTTTGCCAAGATTTTTATGTGAAACAGCTTCAGCAATCAGGCGACGAGCTTGCCCTTCCACAGCAAGAGGCAACGATGGTGCAGCTCCCACACCAACTACAATTCCTTGCAACCGTGCTTCTATGTTACTGATTGCTCGCTGTAAATATCAAGTAAAGCCATTTAGCAGTTATGTCAAAATATTTTGTAAAGTACAATTAGAGTAACTAGTAGAAAGAATCCCTGTGCTTAAGACAACTAATGCAAATCATGCACTCAACCCAGTTATTTCTTGTAGTAACTATAAATATATAACAATCTTGCGAAGGCATCACCACAAGAAATTGTTGTCTATCAAACTCATTGATTTCAGTCATCAGAGACAAAAGTAAAACTGAAACTGTAGCACATATATTAAGGACAAGATAAAAGCTCCAACCTGTGCATGAGGGTTTTGGACCTCCACTCCACTAGATTTATGAGATTTGGTCCATTCTACCAGAGGATCATGGATGAAAGTTTCAAGGACACTCATTAGCGTCTCTCTATGTTCCCGTAATACAGAAAGTATGATCTCGCAAACCCTTAGGAAGATTCCTTCATAACCAGTAATGCCCAAGCCATCAACCATGTTCTGCATGAGGTCAATGTAACGAGTAAGTCACAAAACGAGAATTTCCCCACAAAATTCAGTTCTGACCTGATTACCAAGATAAATTTCAAACTCTTTTCTAATGCTAATACATCAAAAGATCTTTGTTCTTTTCTTCTTACCTGTGTTAGCCTGAAAGGAACCAGTTCTGGTTTCTCTAACTGCAAACCTTTGTCAAATAAGCAGCTGAAATCAACATGAACACAGTCACCAGTGGTTGAATCAAAGAGGATGTTTTCTCCATGCCTATCTCCAAGGCCCACTATATGCCCAACCATTGACCAAACAGCAGTAGTATGAGCATATGCAACCCGAGCCCTGAACCAAGCAGCTGGTTCAGAAAATGTGTTCAAGAACCATTTATGGAAAGCTGGAGGGAACATTGGAAGGATTTCGTTCTTTAGCATTTCATCTTCTGGCATTTTACCCAGGCACCGATCATAAATATGCTTAATTTGAGAATTTGTTTTCTGTCTATCAAATTTGCCACCGCTTATGTAAATGTCTTGGAGTATTTGTCGAAGCCCACGGGTATGAGGAACCCACTCAACCATACCACAATCTTCTGTCAGTGGTATCACTGCAAATGTGCGAATATAAAGCTTCCTCCTACGACTCTCAGAGCACTTGGATAGAAGACGGTTGACCATAGCATTGAATTCCATCATACGTGCATCTTTCCTGAGATCATCCTTGGGTTTGCAAAGGAATGGCCGCTCAATTCCATCACTTCCCAAAAGAATAATCTGCAAAACAAAAAAAAAAAAAAAGGAAATTGAGGATTTGCTCAAATATGAAGGACATATTATAATGAGCCATTGCAAGAAGATCCACCTAATCATAATATATGTTCTGCACAATCCCATTAGGCATACTCTGGGTGCTACGGAGAGAAATAGCAACCGCTCTGAAGGAAGCAGAAAACCAGTGCATCAAGTTAAGTATATCTGTTTCCAGTTTCTGCTTTCTGGCTTAAATGAGTGTAAAGAAATGGACTTTGGGCCTAGCTCAATCCCAAAAGCTAGCTCATAAGATGAGGATTTCTCAAGACCATATAAGGAGACAAACCACCCATCCCTCAACCAATATGAGACACCGAACACCCCTCGTACGCCCAGGCCTACCAACCGGAGCATGGACAACATAAAATGGGGGACCAATATTGGGAGACACGATAATAGGGATGGGCCTGGTTCTAGTACCATGTGAAGAAATGGACCTTGGGCCTTACTTAGCCCTAAAAGCTAGCTTATGACATGAGGATTGCCCAAGACCATATAAGGAGACAAGCAACCCATCTCTCAATCAATGTGGGACACTTGACAAAGAAGTTATAAATGGTATTGTCAACTGTTAGACTTTATTAGCTCCTTACCTTTTATCAAAGAAAATAATCTGCTGTGCAAAACCATCTTTTCAAGCAGTCATCCATCGTATAGCTTCTGTATCCCTATTTGTCCTAAGCAACAGCTTTGGTGTATGAACTTAATAGAGCATCACACTTAGTTAAACATTTGGTATCTATACTAACTTAGCTATATAACTAAAGAGGAAGGAAGAAGAATTACTAGGCGAGGGTGAAGCTATCAGTAGAACATTAAAGAAGCCCCAGACTTTTATTTTGATTGGTAAGTGAAGATTCTATTAATGGAAAAGAAAAAAAGCAGCACCGAGGTAGTGCTTACGGTAGTGATTGCCTTCTTTACAATGTAAAATGACTAAGAAATGCCAACATTCGTCTACTTCATTTACATTCACCACATCACACCGAAAGGCCATAACAGAGAGACATTTGTATTTTAACTTATGTACGTTCGAGCCGTGGAATCAACCACTAATGCTTGCGTTAGGGTAAGCTGCCTACATCACACCCCTTGGGTGCGGCCCTTTCCTGGACCCTGCGTAAACGCGAAATACTTTGTGCATCGGGTTGCCCTTTTTATGCTCTCTACTTTGCTTTCAAAGCATCTTAGATTCCTTTCTTTCCAGTCTGGCGGACTTCACATCAGGTTAAACAAAATAGAAGGAAAAAAATCTTCGGAGAAAAATGTAAAAGCATCAAGAAGTGCCTTACTTTCTTTGGCCTCTGAAGCGAGGAAAGAACATCAGCCTCATCTGAAATTCCTGAGATTGTAGGAAGGTCTGCTGAATAGAAGATTTCAGATGTAATGGACTCAGATGTATTCACATCATATGTAGGTAGGTTAACAGTAAGGGACAGTTGGGTTGGCATTATGATTTCTACTGGCATCATCCGCTTCAAAGCACTGAATTCAGTCGCAATATTGATTGTTCTTGCCTTTGTTTGACCAGGATGGAAACATAGCTTAATTAGGTGATCAATGAGCATAGCAAACTGTGCAAACAAAGAACTAACACCTGCTTCATTGGATTTTCTTCTTGCAGCATTTATAATCTCTGCAGCAGCCTCCCTCCTTGAGGGAACCGTAGATTTTGTAACAGCTGCCATCATCCAAAGGGCTTGCTGAGGGTATATCTGGAGAACACTTGTTATTATGTATTTCACCAACCGAACAATTTCTTCATTTTGATGGCATATTCTGGAAACCAGTTGAGGCAGAACAGTTAGCCACTGATATGTTGGAAAATCGTTTAAACATCCTCGCATGATGCTCAAAACCTACAAAAGAAGAAAAGTTATGAAAATCCAAAGAAATCAGCATCACACCAAAAAAGGAAAGCATGTGTTTTACACCACCTTCCCATGGATTGTTTTCATTTCTTTATTGGCTGCTGATCTGCTTATATGATAAACGCTCCCAAAATCGAACCACAGTGTTAACAATCTAGGAAGGGCTTGGAAAAGATTCCTATGGCCCCTGTGAAGACCCTTTGCATAAAATAAGAGCACATCGGGAAGATATGACAACCAACTTTTCTCAGTGTTCAGATTTGTGGCAGCTACCAGAGCCGACTTTGCTGGGACTGCTTTGGAACACGGCTCCTTATCCTCCTGCCGTTTTCGGGCATCAACAAGTAGTTCATCACAGTATTTTGCCAAGTAAAAGTATCCTTTTTCCCACTTGGGCTGTAATTCCTTCACCCTAGAGTACAGACTGATCACATCTTCCTTCTGCTTTTGACCAGTGTAATGTATCCACCTTGAATAGAGTAGGAGAGTTTTGGCTACACCTCTATTCTCGTTAGAAGACTGGGTGCCACAACGTAGAGGCTGTGGGTTCAATGGAACCAATGAGAGGCTAGTGATTGATGATATTGCTGCAGAGCCTACAACCTCAACAGGCATATTCAGAAGGGTCTGTTGGAGCTCAGCAATGGCACCATCAGCTCTTCTGGTGCTCCACAGAAGCTTAGCCTTTTCCATGTGAACATTAGGTGCACCTGAGGCCTTGGCTTCTAGAATTGCTCGACTTGCTGTCTCGTAATGACCAGCAGAACGACAGAGCTTTGCATATTGAATCCAGCACTCCCCAACTTGAGCATGAAGACCACTTGCACCAAAAACTAATCTCCGAAAAGCCAAGAGTGGTTCCCTAGCCCAGAGAGATGGTTGTGTGAGTTTGAGACGATTTTCCCAGCTTTCTATTAGTTTTGAGAAATTTGAGTCATATAGAGGGAATGATTTTTCTAAGAAAGACTCACCACCAAGAAGAGAGCTATAATCCTCTAATTCCCGCAGCATGTGAAGCTTGACAACAAAGGGGTAAGCTCTCGCATAAGAATCCATGCCTGCAGCAGCCAAAGGAGCAATCAGAGCTTGTTTCGACAAAGTAATTTTCTTAGCAATGGAGAACTGATCTCTCTTCATTATTGCTTGAAGAATCTTAGCGACATCCATGTCAAATAAAGCATTACTCTCAGAACTACTACATACTAAACCTTCTTCATCAGCCTCATTAAGATATTCATCCATTAAGTCCCACCTTCCAAGCCTCCATGCAGCCTGAACACCTTGCATACACCAAGTTTTCTTGTATTTAGGTATTCTAGATATTAATCCATCTACATGGGTGACCGTGGCCTGCAAATGGCACATATTTAGTAAGCAGTTAACAACATCTGAATGCCTCTGGACAGAAGTTGGTTCCATCTGCAAAGCCTGCTCACAAGAAGTCAATACTTCTGCCCAGTTTCCTGCCTTCTTATTTGTCAATAGATGATCTTGCAAGCTCTTTGACTTGCGTAAGGAAGCAAAACCACATAAGCCATCTGGCTCGTCCAACCCACTGTATATTTCCATCAGGAATGAGATATCTTCATCCTCAAAAAGGCCACTCTTCTCAGAGGCAGGATTAAACGATCCCGACTTCTCCCGCACATGAGATTCAAAGTACAAAAGGGACCTGGCATAAGCTTGGCATCTGAAAGATGACCTTGCAAGAGTCACTTTAGGAATTGCAGCCAATAGTTCTGAGACATGTTTGCACTGAATAAGCACCTGGTCAGAATCACTTGACAGATTGATGGCCTTCTGCTTCGACTTGGGAGCTTGTTGCCTCAAACTGGAAGTTTGAATAGACTGGGAAAGTGAAAGTTCCTGTTGTACGTCATCCACCCATTGACCAAGATTATCAAGAAGAGTAAATACAGCTTGAATGCAAACTTCGTTGTGCCCTGAACTTATACCATTAACATCAGTGCTATTCTCTGATGCAGCAGCATTGAGAACAGATAAAATTTCCTCTGTTATGCCACAGCGTGCCTCTTCAGTACCATCACATACTGCATTAAGGACCAAATATGGAAGAAGATACATTGCTATTTGCATATCATGGCGGACTATACCACGACAGGCATTGAAAATACTTGCTCGAGAACCTGTTGCATGTGCAGTCAGTTTCTTGATCCAGAAAAATATCCATCTTCTAAATGACATTGAAGGGCGATAGATTGGACCAGAAGATGCTGAATCAGACATACTTGGCAGCTGAAATCTGGAGGTTAAGCAAGGGGCTATTATCTCCTTCACATAACTAGAGAAACGATTCCACAATCTCTGACCCCTTTCCTGCATTTCAGTGCAATTACCATCCACCACAGATGCAAGCAACTTTACGGGTCGATTGCCTCTTGTCTGTGAAGTAGAAGCGACCACATTGTCATCAAGAGATGCCTCACAGCCTGCTATCTTTAGAAGTTCCTGAATCGCCAACGCTGCAGAATCTTGGATAATGGTGTCAGGAGCAGCCCTGAAGGCCCGGGCCAGATGCTTATGAATCAACTCAAAAATTAAATCATCATCTGAACACGCAATTTGGAAACGCATGCTTGAAAATCCCTTGACTTTTGAAGGATCTATTGCACCAAGTGCTCCAAGACAATCTGCACATATCAACTTCAGCCGCTGACCAACCATCGTCCTTGATTGTTCTGCACATCCTCTAAGCAGAGATGTTATCAATGCACTCATTACATCCATGTTTGCATCTCCTACCTTAGTAATTAAAGCCATGATATCCTCCCTCCTAAGGTTGAGCAATTTACTCAACTCAGATGCAACCATATACCTGACATTCAAATTTTCATGATTCAAACCATCAATAATATCCCGCAACTGATCCTTCAAGGTCATCATTCCACGTGCTGCGCTTATCATTCTGTTCACCCTATCTAAAGCAGGAATACTAGGCAAAGGAGGAAACTCCCCAATGTGTTCCTTTAGAATAGCTCTATTCTGAAGTACGAGTTCTTCCAAGATCTCCACAATTTTATTCAAATGAGAGGAGGAACTTTCACTTTCTCTCTCCAGGAAGGGAACCAGAGCTGCAAAAACTTGAGAAATCACGTGCTTCGTGCTAGATGGTGATATCTGCGCTATCTGCTTGATGAAAAAATGTAAGACAGAAAGACCATCACCCTGAAGTGATTCTTTATTAATAGCCTGCATGAGAAGAACCATAAGTTTTGGTACATAAGTGCTAAGATGGGAACCCATCATATTTATCAGCATCTCAATTCGCTTGATAGCTTGTCTTTGCAGTGATACATCTTCAGCATGCAGCATTTTCCTATCAATGCTGTTTAGGAGACCAACAAAATGATTCCTTAAAAATGCAGGGATATCTTGGTCACCACTTAGAATCCCAGCAACTTGCTTTATCACCTGAGGCACCTTGATTAACCTGTGAAATTAGCAACATCATTATTACAATGTAAAGCTNCCCCCCCACAACCCAAACCAAAACCCCAAACCAACAGAGGAAGAAGTTGTTAGGAAGCGGAGGTGTAAATCCATCTCCAACATAATCCCTCATATGCAACTCAATTCCTTTTTATGGGCCAGGCAGAATGGAACATTAACGAATAACTGGTGGCACCATCATAGTAATACTAGAAACTTGGACCTCTACCTGCTTTAGATACTATCAATTTGTGATTCGATCACCAGAAAGAATAACCCACTAGAAAAAGGTAAAAGTTCAGAATTATCCAACCCTCACCTCAGAAATGAAAGAAGAAATTAGAATCCACGCTTTAACAAACTCAATAATGCAATCTTCTTTGTGCTTTCTGAAGTTGTATTACCTTTTACTTATCTCATTTGACTCATCTTCATCTGTGAAGCATACAAGTTCGTCTAAAAGAGCAGGGAGTGCAGCAGCAAAAATTTCTTGTTTGTTGGAACCAGTCTGCTCATGGTAGAACTGAAGAACAGAGAGCAATTCTTGCCCATCAGCTCGATGAAGAGCATAAGCAAGAACTTTAGGTAGCCAATTAACAATTAGTTGCACCATATCTGTATTTAAGCACTTGGCGAGCTCATATAGGGTGAAAATTGCTTGATCATTATCCTGCTGAGTAACGACCAACTTTGGGAGGACGACAGGAACCATTCTCTGCACAAGTTCTTCAGTATCAATACCAAGAATAGCTCCCGCAAACTCTTCAACCATTTTTGGTCGGCTAGCAAGCCTTATAGACAGGTAATCGAAAAATTCATTTCGAATATGAAGAAAACGAGAAAGAATTAATTCAAATCCTCCTTTAAGATGAAAGTAGCAAGACCTTACTATCAACCTTGACGCAATTATTCTAACTGTCACGTGGGGATTATCAAGCTGATCAATCAATAAAATAAGAGAGAACATAAAGGACTGACTCTGCACATCAACCGCCTTCATAATCTCAGCTGTAGCTTCTAGAAGAGTTGCAAAAACCAGGGGATCATCCGCTGTTTCCAAAGCGTGTTTTATTTTGTCAATGAACTTTCGTTCTTTTGATTTGCTCGCAGCCTCGTGGTCCCCCTCATCCAAGAACAAACAATTCAGAATAGGTTCCTCAATGAAGAAACCAATCTGTTTAGAAAAGGATTCTCGAATGGCCCTTTTCCTGTGAATGAGTAGGAAATCAACACATTTTAACCATTCAAATCTTGTTTTAATCAGAATACTTTCAGTTCCATGGAGGAGTATCCTCTGAACCACACGTACACAAGCTAACTGAACATCTTCTGATGATTCATCAAAAAGAAGACGGAAGAAGATGGATTGTAAATAAACATAATCATGATCTCTAGTAGATTCTTTCTTCTGTAAGTAAGGAGGACACAACACAGTTGAATTTGATGGGTTCACAGGTCCTCCATTTCTGTCACACTTTGAACACCAAAATCCTCCCGCAAGGTCATCCATTGTCATATTTAGTCTTATATTATCCTTTGGCAAGTAAAATTTGCATTGGCATTCCGTTAGTACGCCAGTTGTACAGGACGCATAAAGGCATGCCAAATAACCAAGACACCCCGGGATTACTTTGTTAATTCGTCCATCCGCCTCTTTTTCCAGGATCCTGCAAACCAATATAAGAAATAGCTAATACATTATTGATCTGGTTGATTGCTTGACATTATAGACACAGAGACGCAGAAAATTAATGAAATTACTCCAACTTAATTCTGCACATCCATATGCACAAGCTCGTATGTTTAATTATATATGAGCAGATAAGCACAAAACCACGTGACAATATAAAACATACAGCAGCTAAAAACCTCACTGTTATATAGACCAGTCTTGTTCATACAAATACACATTAAAACATAAATACGGAGCTTTTTCTCACTTACTCCAGCCTCTTGAACATGTGATTCAGTAAACCAAAACCAGACCACATTAATATCACAGGCATCGAAATGACAGCTTCGATTCTAACATCCTCGGCGGTATCATGGAGTCCCAAGTCCAATAGATCGAGATCATTTCCACCTTGCAATACAGGCCCCATTTTAGACAGCACACGCAGAGAAATGATCTTTGCCTCCGACAATGAGTGGGTATCAGAAGATTGAGATCTGGTCCATGGTAGCCTTAGCAATGACTGCATAAGAGCTGAGTTGCCACCCTTGGTCTTGAAATATTTACTCTCAGTGGGAACGGATCCTAAATAGATTTTGCGTATTAAAAAGGAAAGACAAAAAAACAAAGAAAGAAAGCAGTTAATGGAAGGTTGATACTTATCTTTTCATTGACTGACAGATACACCACCTTTGAGGATGTCATAAATGACCAAATGAAATTCAAATTACTCTTATTGCTATGAAACAAAGTAAGTAAATTTCAGCTACAATTCACATTGAAAACACAAAGGTGTCCCCAGTTATGTTGATAATACCAGAGCGACCAGTTATGTTGATATGCATACTATTGCTGGCTAGTTCAAATAAACGGAACAGAGCAAGAAGAAGAAATGGGAGAGATTTATCAAATACTAAATTGATAACACTTATCTGTAAAGTACCAAGACGTCAGAAACTGAATTAAGAACTTATTCCCGGCTGTAGTTGCTTCACAAGGATGAATATCATTTTAGTATTTGGACTAAGCAGTAATATTTGTTTTTCTATGAAGCGACTAAGCAGTAAGATTTCTTCTGGCAGAAGCTTCAGAATTAGTACAAAATATGCTGCTGCCTTAATACCCAACAAATTCACACATGTTTAATTGACATGTGGTCTTTAATAAGTATCAGCATCGAAAGAGCAAGCAAGTCAAAAAATGATAAGTCATTGCAATTTGCCAGAATTTGCATACCAGCACAGAACCACATCAATCAAAATAGCCAATTAGGAAGAATGATTGACACACATATACATAGAGTAACAAAAATATGTGGGAACTCTTATTACTTCACTCAAATGACCTTGTTTTTACAAGCAATGAATATTTTTTTTCCTGATAGATTATTAGTAAGGAAAAGTCACTGAAAGTGCAGAATGAATTAGCATATATCTACAATTTACCTGCTATGATCAATAGGTTGTGAATCGCTTCCAGAAAGAAATGTAAATCAATAGGGAATGGAAATTTCTGGTTTGCCTGCATGACAATGACCACATTATGGGGGCGAAAAAGTTCATAACTTAAATGACATGCATAACTGACAACCAACCTGTTCACACACCCAAGGGACCCATTCATACATCTGATGGAATATTTGAATTGAAAGGTCCATTTGAGGATATCTGCAGAAAATAATACAGAGTGTACTAAGAGCTGTCAATGCAACTTCTGGGCCCAAAGTACTGGATTCCTGACTTGGAGGCATTAGAAGTTTAATAAACAGAGTCAATGAGCTACGCATATGATCAGCATACTGTTTCTCCCCCAAAGAGCCAAATCCATAGCTAAGCTTAATCACATTGTCATATTTGATACTGGAACATCGATTTTCATCATCGATTTTCTGATGTTTGGCATTTGAAATCTCCAAGTCTTCTCCTGGTCTCTTCTCTGCAGCCCTTGGACTTTCATGCACAGCAGATAAACCTGTTTCATCATTATTAACGCTTTTACCCCCAGTAAGACCAGGAAAAAGCCTAGATAAAGCCACTTGAAAACACTCGATTAAAGGCATGATAGGTGTGGGTGAGTAAAGCAAATGTATTAGAGATTCAGGCCTCCAGATATGAGGGGGGCAAGTCTTTGCAATACGAGTATAGGCAAGACATAAAGCATCCTGAAACAAGTTTACAAATATTAGAACAATTAAATCAAAGGGCAAAAATCAAATTCATTCAGGTTGCTTAAAAAGAAGGAAGAATGACGAAAAATCAGAGCACCTTCAGCTCAAGACTTCTTGTTTTAAGCAACGAACGGGGAAAGATATTCACTAAATCCACACATGTCGATCTAACAATGTCATCGGGACAACTGGAGTATAATACATGAAGGCATCCACCAATGGACGAATCATAAGTTGTATTGCTGCAGCGAAAGAAGGCATTATGTGCAGAAGCAAATTAAACAATCAAACATGGAAAAATTCAGAATAAACAGAGCAAATGGGACTTTAGATTAAAAAATTTAAAGTTCATATTAAGATAGAGTATATATCCAAGGCCATGGCAGATGCACGGAATGAAATTTAAGAAACCTCACCTCACTTGCAAACCAATTACAACCAGATAGCAAGTGTTACAACAAGATACTTCAAAGTTTACATAGCAAGAGATATAATAGGTGGTCCAAAAGCAAGATTATTACACATCGAGTAATTTAAGCTTGAGAAAACTTGGGCTTGCAACTAGCCACGTGGCTCCACAAAGCACTAAATAGAGTAAAAGAACCCCTTACTTTATCATTATTTTCAAGGCCTCTCAGGTCTCAACTAAGGCAAGTTCCGACAACAAAAAAGGCAGTAAAGAATTGAAGTCAGAAAAGAATTGTTAAGTTGCATTTCCCTTCTCTTGTATAATTACGATGGAATGTATTAAAAAGAAGAAAAAATAACATTGTTTATTCCAGCAAAATATTTTATTTAGATGGCAAGGCAGTCGTGAGGAGGGTCACAGTAGCTGTCCTTCCCTAGTCTTTTTTTTTATGAAAAACGTAAAAGATTTCATTAATGAGTACCAAGAAGATACCAGAAAGAGTACAAACTGAGAAGTTTCCTTCTATATATTTAAGGAATACAACAGATCTATCATAGAGTGCATATCAGATACACTGCAGTTCCTACAACATAAGTATAGACTCTTCAAACATCTAGATTTAACATGAAATATGCTTCCTCTCCTATCATTAAAGCATCTGTTATTCCTCTCCTGCCAGATATTCCAAGAAATACAGGTAGGAATTGCATTCCAATGTACTGCTCATATTAGCTGCATATAGCAAAATCTATGTAACCTGCATAGAGCTGTCCTACACCACTCTCTAAAATTGAATAGCTCCCAGCCTCTACCAGAATAGGAAGGGAAAAAATGAGGGGAAAAAACCTTGTTATGAACCATTTCTAGAAGAAGTTGCCACGAAGTTGCTATGTGATTGCTAAAGGGTGTGGTCAGGATAAGAACCTCAACCTAGATCAAAAAACACTATGGATCTTTCTCATATATTTAAGTCCACAAACTGGCAAAACAAATAGTAAATATCCCCGGATTTAAAGGAAAAGAGAATACACAAAAGTATTTTGCATTTCTGCTAAGCAGAGAAGAAAGTCACATTGACCCATTCTTTACTTTTTATTTTTCTATATAAATGGCATGTTTACTACATTTCTGCTAGTATCCATACTCACTAAGCCAAATGCAGAGGAGAGGAATAGCAATGTTACACAAGAATTAGAGGAGGCCGGGGTCCTTTTTCCCCTGCAGCATCAGAACTCCAAAGTCAAAAGTTAAGCAACTTTACCTGAAGACTGGAAGCCCATCCTCATCTCCGCATAATATGGTCGTAATCAATTGAATCAATCTCTCAACAGGAATGATTTCATGATTCATAGCTGCTCCAATGATTCTTAGAAAGTCAAAACATGCCTTGATTGAAATTTTGACAAGGAAAACATCGGATTAATAAAGTAAAACAACAGAGCATAAAGGACCTCAAGCTATGAATAACTATAAATTTATGAAGATAGCTTGCTATAAAAGTACCAACCATGTGCACATCAGCATCTCCATAACACAGAAGGGTACATGCAGATAAAACAGATGAGGTCTCAAGGAGTCCTTCAACATATAGGGTTCCTTCAGTTAAACATTTACAGAGAATCTTGATGGAAGAAGAAGCAAAAGGCTGCCACCTTTCTTTGCCTTTGACATTAATCAGAATGCCATTGCCGTCGGAAGGCTTACAACACAAGGGGAGATCACTTAATATCGTTGTATCATGGTCGCTCCAACCTCCACAGAATGACTCACTGAAACACTTCAAAAGTACTCTCCTTGATTCTGTAGCGCTTGGCTTATCACATAGTGAAGCAACACTAAGAAGATCTATATGAAGAAAAAACAAGTCAGGTTTTCTGGTAAGCAATCGAATGAGCAGGAAAGTTGTCTACTAGATTGTTTGATTTTCTCAATAGAAGTTAGGAAAAACTACGTAGCTCAAGCTCAATGAAGATAAGCATAACATCACCATATTCGTTGTGCAAGTAAAATTCAGGGAAAATGTCCATGACAGTTAGAGCATAGTCATAATCCAGAAACCTCCAAGCACACATCTCAATCTTAACTACGATTAGGATAGAAGCCAAATAAAACAAAAATCATTTAGCCAAACAGTCACTGGCTAGTTACAGATATCTATTGTTTGTTTCCATTTAACTCTATCTAGGACAAAGTCAAAACATTGTTTCTAATTATCTCTTCCCATGTTATCTGGCAATCCTCAACAGTCATTCTTTGCATTGATGTTTCTTTGAGCTCCCTTTGACCTGATCGTAATAATCTTAATGTACCTGAGGATAGTTTATCTCCCAAAGGCACAACTTTAGCAATTTGCTGACTCTAGTCACAGTGAAATTTTTGGTTGAGTATTTACCACCAATCCATATCAATTTGTGGATCTACTGGAATGAAAACTATTTCCAATGTGTACCTTCAACCACCGATATCGTGTCCATAAAGAATTGCCGATAAGCATCTCGATCTCCTGTACGAAGAATGGATAACAGGGCTCCGATTGTTTCAATAACCACTCCGTGTCTAGAGCTGGAAAATCAGAATGGTCGTTAGCTGTTACTCTTAAATACATGGAATTAATCTTAGGTAACTCTCATAAAACTTCAATTCTAACTCCTTATCACTTCAGTATCTTGACACATGCAAAAAAATGCAAATAGGCTCTCTCATCAAGGGTCGAAATTCTACTGAGCAAAGAGGCTAACAGCACACTTACGTGTTTCTTAGCAACAGATAATTAAAGAGCTTACCGCAAGGCAAGACTAACAGATTCAAGTAAGCTTTTTTCTCAATAATAGTTATTTCCGTGTCTAGTGTTGGAAAAATCAAAATGATGGTTAGTTGTACTCTTAACTACATGGAAAGAATCTGAGGTGACTCTAAATAAAACTTCACTTCTAACTCCTTATCTCTTCAGAATCTTGAAATATGCAAGAAAACACAAATGTGCTCTTATTTAGGGTTCAAATTCCAATGAGCAAAGAAGCTACGTGTTCCTTACCAACAGATAATAAGAGTTTATCACAAGTAAGACTAACAAACTCAAGTAAGCTTTTAATTATTAGTGATGTCTAGACCAGCTTGCGCACACCGTCACTAATTCATACCCACCACTAGCACAATTGCCAGGTAACAGCCAACCAAGGCTGGTGCAGCTGATTTCAAACAGAGGGTTATAGCCACGACTCAAACTTAACATCTAAAGTCCTAACACAGGTTCACCGAAGCAATTGCTCGACTATGAAAAATATATAATGTTTCAAAGTAACTTACCGGAAAGTAGGTTCAGCTAAAAATGGCAAAATGCGCGCTATCACCGGAAGCACGGCACTAGCCTTGCCATGGTAATAAACTCCAGGAAAGTTCTTCGCTGTGTGTGTTATAAGCTTTAGCACAGCAAAAACCTCTCTCTCTATCGCTAAAATAAAAACCACAAAAAAAAAAGGAATCAACTAACTTAATGTTCATAGATATACAGCGTTACAAAAGAAGATTCCAGAAATAAATTGAGACCTGAAGAAGAAGGAACGACATAGGCATTGAGAAGATTGGGAAGTACGGCGCGAAATCGGACCTCTAAAGCGTCGTCGTTTCGGATGTTTGAAGGTGTAGATGATGAAGCTGCTTCTCGAAGTTCGTGGACTAAACTCGAGAGGTTCGCCATGGCCGTTTGTACACTCTTTGCTTCCCTCCTTTTTCAAACTGCTCTTTCTCTCTTCCCTAATTCAATCGGGTCGACCCCGATTCGCGTTTCTCGGGTTGCCTGCGTTTGTTTGGAGGGAAACTCGCCCCAGCAGTGCCTTCAATAGTTTCTGTTTATTTTATTTTTATTTTTTGGCGCTTCGGCCAGTGGTTTTTCTCTTTTTTTCTTGTTTAAGATAGCACTAGTAGCCGTACCCGTACAATGCGCAGTTAATATTAAAAAATATTAATTAAATTAAATTAGATTGTGATCGAAGTTATTTGAACATGTTAGATCATATTGCTTTAATAGATTTCAATTGTCATCTTATTTGTCAATATGATATGCCCAATAATAAATTCTCTATTAAATTAAAGGGACTTATATAGTCATTGAATAACTTTTTTTGTTCTATATTTTTCTTTATTCTACTATCCATTGTTTAGTATTTTTACATTGTTAATAGAATTTTTTATTAGCATATTACTTTGTTTAATATTTTTGTCTACTACTATTTTTGTCTACTACTTAGAAGATTTATATTTTATTACTCTTGAAATATTTTTTTTTATTTTAAATTCTATCCTATTGTTCTCAAAATATTATTTGAATTTGAATGAATAAAATATCTATTAAATTAAAGAGAGTTGTATAGTCATTGAATAACTTTTTTGTTATATATATTTTTTGGTAATTAATTTTTATTTATTTTTTGGTTAAACTGAAAACTTTTATTTAACCAAGTGTAAATATGTACATCCACCCGCTCATTGGACTCTAGAGACGGGTCTTACAAAAATAGCCTATCTTTTTATCACTTAAGTTCCACATCTGGAACTTAAACTCTATACTAACATGGAGATCTATTTATCCTATCTAAGACAACTCTCCATTTACAGTATCTATTTCCTTTAATGTGTAAATGCAATACAATTTCTTTAACTCTATCCCTACTTTGTTTTCTTGTCTGTTGAAACCTTTGTAAGTTCCTTTCCATCCATGTGTGATATATTGTTGCTGCAAAGGCATTGCCAAGAATCTTCCATTTTGTATTCCTGCTCTTTGTTTTTGTAGCTATCTATTCAATCTCTTCCTGCCATCTACCTACTTGTCGATCAATTCCAAACAACCTCAAAATCTGCTTTCATATGAACTTTGTATATGAGCATTCAAAGAACAAGTGATCATGAGTTTCCTCTTCGTCTGTCATACATAGAACACATTCTGCAGGTACTGGTATTCCCCATTTGATCAGCCTATCCACAGTTGCTAGTCTCCGATGCAGTGCCATCCACAGAATGAACTGATGCCTAGGGATCATACTTTGTGTCAAGTATAATGTCTTCCAAGTAACTTTTGGATATTGTGGTATGAAGGAATGATAAGCTGTGCTGATGGTATACTTCCCATGTACAACATATAGTTCCAGCTCTTGTATTCCAGTGGTTAGCCATTTTCTGGCTTCAAATATTTTTCTTACCACCCAGCTAGCCTGTTTAGGAGTTTCCATGTTTTCAATCTCTTTCTTCTTTATATAGTGATTATGTATCCACATAACCCATAACTTGTCTTTCTTCTGTGCAATTGCCCATAACAGTTTCCCTATTGCTGCTCTATTCCACATAGAGAAGTTTATAATGTTCAGTCCTCCTGCTGCTCTTGGCTTGCAAATTGTATCCCATGCTATAGGAGCTTTCTTTCCTTCATTACTTCCATGCCATAGAAAGTTCCTGCATATCCCTGTAACCAGATCATGTACTTTTTTTGGAATCATGAAGACTTGTGCCCAGAATGTTTGCATTTCAAACAATACACTTTTGATTAGTTGGACTCTCCCTGCATATGATAAAAATCTGGCTGTCCAGCATTTGACCCTTCCTGCAATTCTATCAACCAAAGGCATGCATTGACTAATGGTGAGTTTTTTTAAGGACAAAGGGACACCTAAGTACTTGAATGGTATTTCTCCAATGGTGAACTGCAGCTTCTCCAGTATTTATTGCTTGTGTTGATTAGATATTCCTGCCACATAAAATGAGCTCTTTTCCATGTTAGCCTGTAAGCCCGAAGCTGTGGAGAATTTTTCAAATTATTTCATCATAAGTTCAATAGACACCTTATCAGCTCTACAGCATATTAATAAGTCATCAGCAAGACAGATGTGAACTATTCCCAATTTTGCACATTTAGGGTGATAGTTAAAATTTGGATTTGATTTCAGCTGCTTTAAAGATCCGTTCAAGTACTCTATCGCCAAAACAAAAAGATAAGGTGACATTGGGTCACCTTGTCTTAATCCTTTTTTCGCCTGAAACTTTGTTGCTAATCCTCCATTGATCAGTAGGGAGTATGAAACTGTGCTTACACACTCCATAATGAGATTGACCATTTTACAAGGAATACCAAGTTCCAGCATAAAAGTTGCGAGCACGTGATTTTTGCCCTATATGAATTATTCCCATAAATTCAAAATAAAATAATTTCTTTCAGTGTTTGTAATTTTTGTGAATTTTTGTGACATTTTCTGTCGAGTGTTGTTATTTGTCCGTGCATGTTAATTTTGTTTAATTAATGAAAATATAAAAAATGTTGCATTTGCATTTTAGGATTTAATTTTATATTTTTTGAATTAAGTAGTAAATTAGTTATTTTATAAGAATTGAAAAATCACAAAAATAGTTACTTTTTGCACTTGTAATTTTAATCGTTAAACTTTGGTAATTTTTTCTTTAATTTGGTTTTTTTGTTAATTGTGTTAATTGTTAAATAGAGTTAATTAAGTTAATGTGATACCATAATGGGATTAGGAATTAATTTAGGATTATTTTTAATTTTAATTCAAAAGAAAAGAAGAAATGAAAAGGGAAAGGAAAATAAGAGAGGAAAAGCTGCTTGGGCCAAACTCATTTAAAAACCCTCAGGCCCAGATCATTTACCCGTATTTCCGCCCAAATTACCCCAAATCCAACCCAGTCCACCCGACCCAATCTTCCCACTCAAGCCAAACGACCCGTTTAATCTTAATCAGATCTGAGCCGTCGAGGATCTTTGATCCGACGGCTCGGAACTAAGGGGTCTTTCATATATAACGGTCGGAGCTCGTTACCCCCCACTCGTCTTCCCCAAATCTCTCTCCAGAGATTGGGTTCATTCTGAGGTTATTCGCGTGTTTTGGGTGAGAAAGCACATGCTTAACCTCAGATTGAATCAAGATTTGAAAGTTCGAAGGTTCTTCGCTAGTTGCTGTCCGATGCATTTCGTTAGGTATTCTTCTTTTCTTGTTATCTTTTCTTTAATTTTTCTGTCAGTAGTTAAGATAGTTTCTTTGTTTTGGGCGAAGTTTGCTGTGATTTGATTTTTTTTTTCCTGTGGGTTAGTTTTAGTCCAGTGTTTGTTTAGTAGTAAGCCTTGTTAGATTGTAAGTGGGCTCGTGAAGATTGAGTTGAGCCCGGAAAGAAATATAAATTGGGCTTAGGTCAGACCCGCTAACCTGGTTCAATTAGACCAAGGTTCTGTTTGGTTGGGAGGGTAATTTTCAGAGGATAAAAGGGTAGTTTGGGTAATTGGATAAGAGAATCTTGGGTGTAACTGATTAGGAAGCTTCTAGGAAGTGGGGCTGGGGAACTAATATGAAAATCTGATAATTAGGGTAGGGGTACCTAAGCTAAAATGAAAATTCAAAAGGGGGCAAAGTGCAAAAGGCAAAAATCTACTGCTGCCCTAGTCCCTTGCCTTAAAGGCACCCTAAACTTGCCTTGCAAGGCAGACCTTAGAGACCCGAGAGATTTTGGAATAGCTAAAAATTCCAAAAAAAAAAAACAGCTGAGAGCTTAGAAATTCACTGTTTCATTGAATTAAATCTTCTATAATCTTTGAGGTTTTTAAACTTCTGAACCCATTTCTGATTTGCTTGGGAGTTAAAAATGGAGTGAACTTGGTTTTTCTTAAGGGTTTTGGGTGGATTTTCATTGCTTTGTTACTGTTCCATTGGGGTTTTGAAGCTGACACTGTTGCTGTTACCCTGCTGTTGACATATTGTGCTGATTATTCACCCCTGTTTTCTTTCGAATTTCCAGGTACCTTTTTAGCTCATGATTGAGGTTTGAGTGTTGAACATGTAATAGAGCTGAAGTTTTGTTAAATGAAGACCTCATTTGAAGCCGATTTCCCCTTTCCTTTTACTATGGCCATGTCCTGTAATTAGATTTCTATTTAGAGATGTTAATTAAGGTTTCTTTCTCTTCTCTGAAATTGGTTATATGAAAGTGATTTGCAGTAGCATTTTGCATCTGTGTTAATAAGTGAACAATGGACTTTAATCAATTAGATTCATGTTTGATGTTGCGTTTTGGGTTATAGCAATTGTTAGTTTCCTGTTGAAAACCATTCAGGTTCTAGTCTTGCAGGGTCGAACATTGGACTATGTGTGTATTGGTTTATGCAAATGAAGTTTTGTGAGCATGATTGTCATGAGTTTAGAATTTAGGATTCATGTTTAAATTACTCCTATAACTGACGTTAGTTAGAAGGTTGATTCCAGTCATGATAAATCTATGATTGATCTGGAGTCATTTGACCTTCTATTTGGAATTTTATTGTGTTCAATCTTGTATCCTTGCCCTGTCAACTTAATATATTGTTAAATTGGTTTCTGCTTTGGGCCTGACTCAGGACATTATTTTTTAGTCATTGAGCTGGGCCAGTTTTTAAGCAATGGGGTATGTCTTTGGGCCCAATGCTCTTTGGCTTCCACCCACTCGTCTTCCCTTTTGGGTTGTGGGTTTATGCTGGATATACTTCAAGTTTAGTCTTGGTTTTCATGTTATTTTTTGCTTAAGTGCTTTAATATGAAGTCAGAATCCAGTGTGTGAATTAAGGCCACTCTAAATCTTAAGTCATTTTCTTTATTAGCAATTCATATTGGTGCTTTTAAGTAGTAAAACAGTATTCGAATGCTGAAGGTTATTTATTTGGGCTGTGATTTCAGCCCAGTAACGTCAAGCCATTTTCTGATGTTCCTGGTTCTGGGTTTCACTTTGGAGCCCATTTGTGGCTTCTACTTGTTGACTAAATGACCATAGGGAACCTTTAGCTATATTTAGTGTTTAATTAAGTCCATTAAGTAGATTGATGTGAGCTGTGTGGATATAAATAGTTTATGACCTTCGTATTAATAACCTAGATAATCAAAATGATTAACATTCATAGAAAAACCTTTAGGACCGTTTAAAACACAATTGTGATTGTGTATACGTCCGCGTAACACAATTACGATTTAAAAAAACAAAACCGGAGTATGCGTTCGCGCAACTTTGGCCAAACTCTCTTAATAATAATAAAGCGTTATTAATTGTGGACACGTTCGCGTGACATGATTTGTGACGCGCCAAACAAATGGGTACACGTACGCGTGACCCGTTTCAAGATAATTTTCTTAATTTAAAAGCGGTGAAAGGTAAATGCACATAGGTTCTAAAATCAGTAATTAAACAATTTGATTGAGCCAAGTATAATCAAAGCGACCGTGCTAAAACCACGAAACTCGGGAGTGCCTAACACCTTCTCCCGGGTTAACAAAGTTCTTTTACCCGGATTTCTGTGTTGCATACCGTAAATAGAGTCAACCTTCCTCGATTCGGGATTTAAAGTGGTGACTTGGGACACCATAAATTATCCTAAGTGGCGACTCTGAATCTCTTAATAAACAATCCCGTTTCGATTGTCACTTCAAGTTGGAAAAAAACTCCCCTTATACTCCTTTCCGGGGGTGTAGGAAAAAAGGAGGTGTGACAGCTTTGGCGACTCTGCTGGGGAAAAGAACCCAGAATTTCTGGTTCAGGGTTCAAGAATTCGAGCTTGTTTCATGATTTTTACTTGGCTTTATTTATCGTTGATATTACTGTATTCTGTGAACCTTTTTGTGCTAAATGCTATCTATTTACCGCTTTAATATTGTTGAATTGTATATAATTATCTTCTTACGCCACCGCTCTGAGTCTTCTGAAAATGGTGCATACGTTCGCGTAGCCTGCTTTTTTCTGTAGAAATTATACCAAATAGAGCGACGCTGGGCAAGCGACAAGACCGGCAGACTTTAGTGCTCCCGGTACGTCGCCCCCTCCTCGGCCCCAGTTGTCCGCTCGGGTACCCCAAGTCTAGACCAAAACCCCAGGATTTAAACTTAGAAAAACAACGCTTCATGTCGGATCCCTAGTAGGAGCGCTTGTTTGCATCACGTGCATTTGACTTAGGGGACTCAACACAGGGGTTGGGTCCGTCTAGGACAGGTGTACCCAAAATCAAAGACCATCCTGATGCATATTTTACGTGCTACTTGTGCATTTATTTGCTTCGGGTTTGCATGCTGATCGGCTTTTGAATGATGGGAGAAAGTTAGAAAAAGGAAATAGCAGTGTAAGGGTTAAGTGAGTTAATCACCTGTTTTGAAAGAAAAAAACCAATGTCCACATGGTACTGAAACTCTTTTTGAGAAAAATGAAAAAAAAAGAAAGAAAAAGGTTTTGTTTTATTTGCCCGAACTACGCCAGTTTGATTCTCACAGGGTGTGGGATACGTAGGCAACCTCCATCGGGTCCAACTTCCTTTTTGAAAAATAGCCCAAAAAGAACAAAAAATTTATTTTTATTTTTAAATAAGTAAGGTGATGCCATTCTTGTCAAAAATAGCCGAATGTCCCCAAAAGGGCGCCGGAAGGCTGTTTTTGCAAGAACCGCCGCCTTTGGTCATTTTTCAAGGTTTTGGCCGGTTAGCGAACACATCCTTAAAATCTTCTTCCTCGAAGTGTTGAAAGGCCGTATTGGCAAAACCGGATATTTTCATGAAAATCTTGAAAAATAGTGATAACTTTTTGAGTCAAAATGAGTCTTGATTTTTCTCCTGTTAGTTTCCTTTTTGAGTCTGTTGGTTTTTATGGTAAAAATTCGGTAGGATGAGTCGTTGTAATCAAAATATTTTATTTTTATGAAAATTTGAAAATCCCAAAATGTTTTTTTTTATTTCCCAGAACTACGCTCGGTCTGATTCATGCGGGGTCATGATACGTAGGCAATCTCCATATGATTCGACCATAACCAAGAGAAAGAAAAAGGGTGATAAAAAAAAGAAGAAAAAGCAAAAAGAAAAAGAGGGAAAAGAAAAGAGAGGAAAAACAAGAGAGAAAAGAAAATAAGAAACCGTGAGAAGGAAGCAACGGCAAAATAAGAGAGGGAAATGAGAGAATAAAAACAAAGAGCAGAGGAAGGCAAGAACGAAAAAAAGAGAGAAAAAAGGAAGTTGCAAACGGAAATAAGGAAAGCCGGGATGACGCAAGCAACCGATCAAATGCACGATAGAAATGGTTAACTGCCTAGGTGCATTACATTCCCCAATGTGCGGTTGCCTATCTGTTAAGCTCTAATCACTAACAAGTTTGTTGTTGACATATCCGTACAGAAAGGTGGTTGGTTTGTGGCTCCCGATGTAGTAACTCCTCTCCACAACATAAAGTCAAAGGCAATGGCGGGCAATAACAGAACTGAGTCGGTTGATACAGGGGCCCGAAAGCAGTTGGTTGAACAGGACAATGGGTTGGTTGAAGAGGTAAAGATGTTGAGACAACACATGGCGGACATGTATCAGGCTTAGATGACTGGGAAGGCACCACCCCCGCCACCACCTAGCTTCCTAGATGCCACCCTTACCCAAGCTGCGGGCACAATGCCAGATGATCCTCCATACTCTCCAGATACACCCGCTTATCACAGCTTTCCCAACCACCCTAGTAGCTCCATCACTCGTCCTCCAATTACCTCTCCCCAAAATTGCCCTCCTGTCATATCCACTATTCCTAACAACGAATACTCACTCAAAGCTCATGATGCCCAATATTACCCCTCAGAGGTTGCCCATAAGGTTCCCTACTCATACAAACAAAGCCTGCGGGATGAGCCTCATGTTGAAAATAAAAAGATCACAGGAAAAGAAGGGCGAGATGAGATGTCCAGAAAGCTGAAAAGCATAGAACATTCTTTAAAGAACATGCAAGGGATGAGAGACCAGGTTAACGTGTCCTACAAAGAGTTGTGTATGTTCCCTGACATTCGTCTGCCTGCGGGGTTTAAAGTGCCAAAGTTTAACTTGTATGATGGGTGTGGAGATCCGGTAGCCCATTTGAGGGATTATTGCAGTAAAATGAGAAGTGTTGGAGAGAAAGATGATTTGTTGATGGCCTACTTCAGTAAGAGCTTAACTGGGGCAGCTTTGGAGTGGCATAATCGTCAAGATGTTGGTAAGTGGCCTACATTGGGTGACATGGCTCAAGATTTTGTTCGATACTTTCAATACAAATCAGTGTTACCCCAGACCGCTCCTCCCTATCTAAAATGGAAAAGAAGCCGGAGGAAAGCTTTAGGGAGTTTGGGCTCAGATGGAGGGAGCAAGCTGCTCGAGTCAGTACCCCGATTGGTGAAGAAAAAATGGTTGAGCTTTTCCTACAAGCCCAGGGGCCCACCTACATCAGTCATTTGATCCCGGCCTTGAGAAATCCTTTCAATGATGTGTTGAAAATGGGGGAGCTAGTAGAAGAGGGAATCAAGACAGGCAAAATCCCGAGTTGTTCGAAAGACATTCAGAACATCCCAGTAAGCTTGGGTGGAAGAAAGAGAAACAGAAAAGATGATTCGATGGGCTTTCCCGATCAACACTTCCAGCCTCGACATCGTCCCCGTGGATATCCTTGTGCACCAGATGACCCTCCCCTATGCCACTTCTCTCCACAGAACTCCCAAAGTCGCACATCACTTTCCTAGTACCCAGCTCCACAAAATGCCTATCTACCCCTACGAGCCTACCGAAAACCCCCTGGATCAGGTTTCCGGCCCAATAAAGCATTTAAGAACGAGAGGTTACGGAAGAAGAGAACCTTCACTCCGTTGGGAGAGTCATATGCTAGTCTGTTCCAGAGGCTAAGGAAATTGGACATGTTGAAGCCGATCCAGATAAAAATGTCAAACCCTCTTCCAAAGAAGTTTGATTTTTCTCAAAGGTGCGCATATTGCTCAGATGCCCCGGGGCATGACATAGAGAAGTGTTGGAATCTGAAGAATGCGATTCAGAAGCTTATTGATGCAGGCGACATTGTCGTGCAAAGTCCAGATGCAGCAGACACCAGCCGAAGTCCATCGCCTGTGCACAATGAGACGCACATAGTGGGTGTGATTTATTTTAAAAAGGAATGTGAGAATTCTTCTGGGAGCCTCGGAGGCCCACGTGCTACCAAGCTTTCAGCGCTATCAGAGGTTGATCTTAAGAACGCAGGCAAAGGGAACCCAAAAGAAATTTGTTAAGAACAATGTGATGAAGACTTGTGAAGTTCCTAGTATTGGTGTAATTGGGGCGGAAATACGGGTAAATGACCTGGGCCTGAGGGTTTTTAAATGAATTTGGCCCAGGCAGCTTTTCCTCTCTTATTTTCCTTTCCCTTTTCATTTCTTCTTTTCTTTTTAATTAAAATTAAAAATAACCCTAAATTAATTCCTAATCCCATTATGCTATCACATTAACTTAATTAACTCTATTTAACAATTAACACAATTAATAAAAAAACCAAATTAAAGGAAAAATTACCAAAGTTTAACGATTAAAATTACAAGTGCAAAAAGTAACTATTTTTGTGATTTTCCAATTCTTATAAAATAACTAATTTACTACTTAATTCAAAAAATATAAAATTAAATCCTAAAATGCAAATGCAACAATTTTTATATTTTTATTAATTAAACAAAATTAACATGCACGGACAAATACCAACACTCGACAGAAAATACCACAAAAATCCACAAAATTGCAAACACTGAAAGAAATTATTTTGTTTTGAATTTATGGGAGTAATTCATATAGGGCAAAAATCGCGTGCTCACAGCTGCCCCTCTTTGCTCGGAAACACGAAGAGTTTTCGTGCAAAGATAAAGTGAGCGGATACGAGCGACTTTTGCCCGTTTGAATACTCCGTGGGAAGCATTTTTGAAAGATTTGACCACACCCTGCTTCTGAGGTTGCCTACATATCCTTGGCTAAAAAGGAATCAGGTCAGTGTAGTTCAGGAATGTTTGGTAGCTGGGACTACCATGAAGCTGTGGTTTCACTGTTGCTGCTGCTGCTTACTGAACCCCTTATTACACCCTGTCAAAAATAAAAAGAAGCTAGACTAAACTATGGTCTATGAATTGCAAAACCTATCTATCTCTTCAAACTTGATCTTGCGGCTTTTGTTGCCATGCTGACTTATATTCTTCCGGAGAAATTCCTCTGTTGTCGACTTGAATTGTACTTTGAGATGCTTTCCCTTTTTCCAGGTGGACGCCTGATTGCTGGACTTGAATTGTATTCCCGTGCTCTCCAGGTGGGCTCCTGACTGCTAAATTTGAATTGTATTCCCATGCTCTCCAGGCGGGCTCCTGACTGCTAAACTTGAAATGTATTCCCATGCTCTCCAAGCGGGCTCCTGGCTGTTAAACTTGAAATGTATTCCCATGCTCTCCAGGCGGGCTCCTGACTGCTGACTTGAAATGTATTCCCATGCTCTCCAGGCGGGCTCCTGACTGCTAAACTTGAAATGTATTCCCTGCTCTCCAGGCGGGCTCCTGACTGCAGACTTGAAATATATTCCCTGCTCTCCAGGCAGGCTCCTGACTGCTGACTTGAAATGTATTCCCTGCTCTCCAGGCGGGCTCCTGACTGCTGACTTGAAATGTATTCCCTGCTCTCCAGGCGGGCTCCTGATTGCTGATCTCGAAATGTTTCTCCCTGTTCTCCAAGTGGGTACCTGATTTCAACAAAAATAGACAAAACAAAGAAAATTTTCTGCCCCAGTTTGGTAGCTGGGCACATAGTGAGTGTTAAACTGAATTCTTCTACCAACTATTACTAAGAATTTGAAAGCTAGGTTCTATTATCCATGGAGGTCCTGACAACTCTTAATTAAACGACAATTTTAATTATAAAGGTGTTACTTCCGCTAAATCTTGTTATCTAAGAAGGTCTTAAACTACTCCCCATTATCCAGGAGGGTCCTGACAAATCTTAATTAAACAACAATTTTAAATCTAAGTTATATCTTCTAAAGGTATTATTTTCGCTACATCTTGTTATCTAACAACAATCTTAAAGCTAGGTCCCATTATTCAGGAGGGTCCTGAAAACTCCTAATTGAATCCTATCTCCACCATGCGAACTTTAAAACCATCTTATATTCCTTGAGGTACATTTATGCTAGATTTGCTACTTATGACTGTTTTGAAATTTAAACTAAGTCCCATTTTTCAGGGGGGTCCTGAGAGTTTACGGTCATACCTGTTTGGTGCCTGCCTTTTCTTACAGAGGGTTTCTCCGAAACAAACGAAATTTTCTGTCCCTGTTTCAATCAAAGAAAAATCTTGTCAATTTAAAAATATGGTGGTTGGTTTGTGGCCTTGACTTTTGAGGGCGATTGCTCCTTCACTTCTCATGATAACTGATTTCCACTTGAAGACCTTGCTTGTTCATTGACTCACCACTTTCTCTGTCACCCTTATCACAGAAAATACCTCTTCTCCGTTCAAAACCTAATACCCTCTATTTGTTGCATTGCTCATGAATCGACATCTACCAAACCTTTGTGTTTCACATGATCCCCTAAAGCATATTGACTGTTACCAGCTTCAGTGCACATGTTGCTCTTTCCGGATTTAAACCACTAGCCTTGGCCTTGAGGTCAATTACTCCATCGCTTGCCATGATAACTTTTGATTTCTGCTTGGAATATCTTGCTTGTCTCTGGTCTACCACTTCCCTTGTCACCCTAAACACAAAAATACCTCTTCTCCGTTCAAACCCAATACCTTTTATCTGTTGCATTGTTCCTGAACTTGACATTTACCAACCTTTGTATCTCACATGAACCCCAAAGCACGACACTTGTCACCCCCTCATTACGTATGCTGTTCTTTCTTGACTTAAACCCCTAGTCCTGTCCTTGAGGTCTACGGCTCCCTCATTTTCCATGATAACTTTGATTTCTGCTTGGAAGACCTTCCTTGTCACTGGTTAACCAACTTTTGTCAATCTTGTCACAGAAAACGCCTTTGATCCATTCAACTAACACCCTCCATCTGTTGCATTGTTCATGAATTGATATGTACCAAGCCTTTGTATTCCGCAACGATCCCAAAGCATGTTGATTGTTACTAACTCAGTGCGCTTGTTGTTCTTTTCCTGATTTATGACACTTTGATGTGCTAGCCAGATCTCGTTTTGTGCAATTGGAAAACTGTTGGCAAATTTTGAAGTCATTTCTCACTTGTTATGACCAAACTGACTCAGGAAGGGGAAGTAAACAAGACAAAAGGAACAGAGTAGAGGACAATGGAAAGAGATGAATCCTAACAAGAAAACTGCAAAGTAGAAACTTATCGAATGTGGATACCAACTCTAATGACCACGACATGCACCTGCAGCCTATTCTGTTAAGCAAATCTGATGTTCAGGTCCTGTTATACCCCCAAACCGTGAAACTGGGCTTCGATGCTCCGTCGTTAGTCATCTTTCACAATCTCCGTCTGGTGATTTCCCATCTGATTCTCAATCCTTATTCGACTTGTAGTGCCTGAAGGGTTTTCACCATCAAGCCTCTCTCATTTTGGTCTTTCTCTCAACTCACTGTCGCCTCAAGGTGCCTGTGAAGGTTTTCACCAATAAGACTCTCTCATTTTGATTTCTCTCAGCTCCCGTCGCCTTACGGTACCCGTGAGGATTTTCGCCAATAAGACTCTCTCATTTTCATTTCTTTGTTTAGAACGGAGTGTTGCCCCTGATATGAATCACCTCTACTTGCTCGACTTGGCATCTCTCGAAGACTGATCAGAAGATCTTTCTTTGGACCGTAATATGGGCTTTTGGATAGGGTTCGAAAGAAAGGGTATCAAAGGCTCAAAACAATTCAAATGGGTTCAAAATTACAACTTTCGGAATCAAATTTCTTACAACAACCACAACTTCTGCCCCAGTTTCTTGCTTAGGGACTTTTGGATTTTTATTATGATGGGACCGAACCGTGAGGCTGCCTACGTATCCTTAAAAGGAATCAGGTCGAACGTAGTTCATGTCACAGGAATTACTTTGTTGCTGTGATTTTTCTTTTCTTTTACTTCCTCTTTCTCTTCTTTTCTTTTCTTTCTTCCTTTTCTCTGTTTTGTTGTTTTTTCTTTTTCTTTTTTTTTTGTTCTTCCTTCTTTCTCTTATGGTTGTTTTGTTGTTCTTTTTTTCTCCTTTTTTTTCTTTTTTTTTCTTTTCTACTCTTTTTCTTTTTTTTCCATTTTCTTCTCTCTCTTTCATTTTCATTTTTCCTTTTCGCTCTTTTCCTTTACTTATCTTTTGCGCTTGCGTTTCTGAACTTTGCTACTGATTCCGAAAGAGGGGTATGAAAGAAAACAAATAAGGCTCAAAGGGGTAACGAAGGATAAAGCGTTTAGATAGCAGAACAAAATGCCTTCGTCATTCCAATCTCCAAAACACGCCAAGTACAATAATGCAATTAAACAAACCGAGGAACACATTTATAACATCTTTTGATTGTACCAGACCATATCCACACATTCGCCTTTTACATCTGTCAGCTACAAAGCACCAGTGGGCAACACCCTCACTCTCATTACCACGAACGGACCCTGCCAATTTGAGCAAACCTGCCCTTAGCTTCAATCTGATGCGGCATGATGCATTAATATAGGGTTCCTTTATGTTCTATCTGCCCCAGTTTCACACAATTCGGGCTTCAAGTGATCTCAAAACGCCCTTACTTATTTCCCTCAAATGTCCCTATCATCTTCAAAAATTATTTCATTGCTTCCTGACTAAACTGCCTTTTAATGATTTGGCTGAGAATTATGCGTGCATGTCATGTCACTAGAACCAGCATGAAAAGAACTGTAAAAGGAGAAGAGAACTAAAAAAAATGACCAGAAATAGCAGAAAACAGAGAATTGCATTAAACAGACGGTGAAAGGGTTTGAACAGCAAAACAAGCAAAATAACCTGGGGGTACAACCCTAAAACAAACCTAGATTACACTAAATGAGATACTACGACTAAAGGAACTAGACAAATTAAAAGGATAGAAGGGTTTGAGTCACAAGACAATGTCCGGATTACAACCCTGAAATAACCCGGACAACAGAAATGGCAACAAACTAAGCCACCAAAGCTCCTCTCCGACTGACCAAGCAGTGGGGCGTCTTTCCAATTACCAAGCACGGTATCTTAGCCACTGAATTATTGTTTAATATTTTTATCTACTACTTTCTTTTTAAAATATAACGGAAGATATATATTTTATTACTCCTGAAATATTTTATTTTGAATTCTATCCTATTGTTCTCAATGATATTATCTAAATTTTAATGAATAAAATCTCTATTAAATTAATGAGACTTATATAGGCATCAAATAATAGGCTTGTTTGGTATTTTTCATTATTGTATTATATAGAAGATATATATATATATATATATATATATATATATATATATATATATATATATATATATATATAATTTTATATTTTATTCTATTATTCAAAATAATATTTTATGAATAAATAAAAAAAATATTTTTAAAAAGAAAAACAAAAATTATAAAAAACAAAGAAATTTGAATTGGTAGTTTTTTATTTTTTCTAATTTTAGCTTTCAATTTTAAAATAATTTAAAAACTCCAACTTGAAACTACTCTACAATTGGAATGGGTATTTTTTTTTAATTTTCATTTTTCAGTATAATATATTTTATTTTATTATTTTGCATATACTTAAATTCAAAAACAATAACCAATAACTAATTATTAACTACTTATGTCATGTGGCTTTTTTTAGGCTGCCACTTGGCTTGAGGAGAGTGCTTTTTTCTCTCCTTTTAATAATATATATATATAGATATAGATTAGCAAAATGAGAAGTTTCAAAAAAAAAAAAACATCATGCACCTTATCTTTTTTGACTACCAACCATCCAAATTTTTATTTTTTTACTACCCGAAAGTCAAGAGGTCATAATTCAAGTTTTATACTAGCTTGTTTGACCAAGCTAAAAAATTCATTCTTCTCACAAGAAATCATTGTTGAAAAAGATTGAGGGCATTTGACCAACAAGATAATTTACTTTTGCACAGTAACATAAGTAATTTCTACACGAACCTATAAACGGTAGAAATAAAAATAAATCAAAACAAGAATATCCTTAGTAAAAAATTATATTTACTAAACTTTCTCTCGTTAGTTTAATCCATATTAATCTTAGAGTACGCGTATTTTACGTGTTATCCTATCTCAAAGGATATAATATTTTTAAAAATTAAATAAATATTATACTAAAATTATGTTTGAGTTATAAAGAAAAATAAAAAGTATAAAATATAAATTTTTAGAATTAATAATTATTGATCCTATTTAACTATCTCGATAAACGAGGAAACTCAGTTATATGTAAGTTCTTAATCATTTTGTTCAACTGACAGAGAATGTCTTCTTTTGCTCATAAGCAAAATACAATTTGTAGGGGTGGGTATAATACCGACCGAACCGAAAAAACCGGCCGAACCGTAAATTTCGGTTTTTCGGTTTCGGTTTAATCGGTTTTTCGGTCGGTGCACGATTTTAAAATTATTAATTTTCGGTTTTTCGGTGCGATTTACGGTTTTTGTATTTCGGTTTTCGGTTAAACCGAAAAACCGAACTTTTCCAAAGTCATGTTTGAATTCTCACTTATCCTTTTTGCTTGGTTCGATGCGTTAACGTTGCAGAACTCTGGAGCAAGAATATGTACGATATATGTGCATTAATAATGGTTGAAGCAGCTTTTCCAGCATATAAATATTGTTTCCGGCTATCTTTTTCAAAACAAGAATTACATTAATTTGTTAAGTAGCGCTAGGATAGAGCATGCCCTCTTCTCTAACATGTTGTAAATATGCATGTCCACAGTAGACTTGAAAATTATAAACCAATTACATATATGAAAGATACACGTCTATATCTTTCTGTTGTATGCAAAATATTTTGGGCTGTTGGTATTTGAAAAGTTACTGGTGTTCCATACTACTAGTGTTTGTGCCTAAACGCTATAATTGGTGAGGGGGAATGAATTGCCACAATACAGTGTATTGGATACACATTATTTATAGGAGTCTTTAGACATTGTATTGTACATAATTATATAAGGACAGACTTAATCGCTACACTTTAATTAATCTATGGAAAAATGTAAAATTAATCGCTACACTTTAATTAATCTACTATTTTCGTTTTAAGGCTCCATCTCAAGTGAACATAAAATTTTCATGTGGCGTCCAGTTTTGAGACACGCATTGAATTTGTACCCACTTTAAAAAAAATGTTTAACTGATACCTAATTTTTGAATAACTTCACATTCACATGTTTTTTTCTTATTCTTTACTGATGTTTTCTTCGTCTTTGTGCTTAGAGTTTCTTCTTCTTCGTCTTAGTTGAAAAATGGGTTTGTTAAATTTTTTGTTTTTTGACAATTTGATGATTAAGATGTGTTCTTTATGATATTTGAAAGTTATGTTTCAAATTTGAGCCATTAGAGTAGATTTGGGCATTGAGCCGTATATTGTATTATTGAAATTCGAAGAACGAATTTATATTCCAGAACTTAAGATTCAATATCTGAAAATGCATTCAATATATTGAACTACTAAAGATTCGAATTTCTGAATCTGCATTTGAAAGATAGAAGAATTTCAGATTTTATTCTGAAGTTGTATTGAAGAGATTGAACTACTTCAGATTCGAATTTATGAAGTTGCATTTGAAATATATAAGAACTTCATATTTTTTTTCTTCTGAAGTTGCATTAAAGAGATTGAACTTGTCACGACCCATTTTATGAACAAGCCGTGACCGGCACCCGATCACTAAACATGACCGAGCGAACCATATGTACCACCTTAGCTTGGCTAGGCAAATTCTTAGCAACGAGGCCCTCGGCTCGTGTGCTCCCTACTTTGACACAAGTAGTTTCAGGAAGTCAACGCATTGGTCAGGACCCTCGGCATGGACGATGACCCTTTCTCAGAATAGAGGATACTTCCAAAAATCTTTTCTTTCTAAAACTTCTTCTTGTGACTTTTCAAGTCTAAATCTTTCAAACATACTTATTCTGGAATCCTTAAATGTAAGGTATGGCATAAGAATGAAATAAACATTCAAAATTATTTCTAAAGATTCTTGCTTCTTCATGAATTTTAAACATGAAAATGGCATATAAGAATAACACAAAAATCTGAAAATTTATGCACATATATCAAAATAAATATCTAAACTTTAGCTAGAAAATAATTCTAAGCTAATAGGTATTTACTCACTCCAATTAAGTATATATTTGCTCTTTTATGCAACTCATCAAATACCTTGTATGCGTGCTTTTGTGAGTTAAACCACTTTAATAAAAGGGCTATATCAACTTACCTCAATACTCCTTGATTCAACATGTAGACCCTAGTCCAATTTATACCCGTCAAATAATTGATTCTACAACAACCAGTGTATTTTAATTAATTTTAAAGTTTCACATCTAAACATGGAATTTACTGTTGATATAGAGGAAGAAGGGAATTCACTATTCAATTATTTCCTATTACCACTGTAGGATAATTAACATTAGGAAATTTACATACTGAGTTCAAGAACTAGTGATTGGTAAAGAACCCTAAAATTTTATTTGATGTCTGTGTAACAGAATAGTGTTCTGTTTCTCGTCTAAGGCTTCTGCCTTTTCGTGAATGACAGTACAAACTTTTAAGGCTTGAAGCCTTTGTTTTCCAAGAGCCCTTTTTGGGGCTTTAGGCCCCTTTCCCCCCCCCCCCCCCCTCTTTTTTTTTTAAATAATTTGACTAATAATTAATGATACCCACCTTTAATAATTTATAATATTAAAAATTATTAATATTTCCCCTAATTGTATATCCAATTATTTATAAATAGAAAATAACTCAAAATCAATCACAAGGGTTTAAATCCGTAACAGAAGTATAATTTAAGATTAAAAAAAATTAAATTCTATATTCAGTGTCTCTTGAAACTTTTATAGGTTTGAGGAGTGTTACAATCTTCCCTTCTTAAAAACATTCGTCCTCGAATGTTTATAGGGCCTTATTCTTGAGCTAACAATCATTCCTTAGGTCCTTGAACCTCTTAAGTTTTCTTAGCACTACTCACTCTTCCAAGGGACTCAAACTTTTGGCTAACTCCCTAAATTTTCAAAAAATTCGGCAGAGTTTCCCTTGTAAATTGCACTCTCCAAAAAATGTCCTTGTCACAAATACCACAACTACACCAACAACGACCAAATGTACCATAACAGGCCATTCATAGGCACCATACACAGCTCGTAAATTAATTACTCATGCTCCGGCAAGGAGTTACCACAATAACTAACAAGAATCTAAAGCACAACACTTTATCAAAATTAAATCACTTTAATGAATTAAATATACTCTGGAATAAACTAAATTACTACAACAACTAAGTATAATCTAGGAAGGACATAAATACTTGCTAACTTGTATTTAATAAATGTAATATAAATGTCAAGCTAAACCTAGGTTCACATACCTTGTTGCTCAAATAAATATGGATATTTCTTCCTCATTTCTTCCTCGAGCTCCCACGTAGCCTCTTTTCAATCATGATTACTCCACAAAACTTTTACTGATGTTATATCCTTTGTTCTCAACTTTCTTACTTGCCTATCGAGAATTTCTATAGGTACCTCTTCATAAGTCAAGCCTTCTTTAATTTCTATGGTATCGGTAGGTATTATATGCGACTCATCATGAATGTACTTTCTAAGCATAGAAACATGAAAGACATGATGAACAGAGGACAACTCAACGGGCAACGCTAGCTCATAAGCCACGTTGTCCTTCTTTTCTATAATCTTATAAGGTCCAATAAATCTAGGACTAAGTTTCCCCTTCTTACCAAACCTCATAACTCTTTTCATTGGTGAAACTTTCAAAAACACCTTGTCACCAACCATGAACCCTAAGTCACGATGCCTCTTGTTAGACTAGGACTTTTGACGACTCTGAGCCGTTTTCAGCCTTTCTCTAATTAGCTGAACTTTCTCTAAGGCCTCACAAACAAACTCTGGACCAATCAACGACACCTCTGCTGGTTCAAACCAACCCACTGGAGACCTACATCTTCGTCGATACAGCGCTTCATAAGGAGCCATACCAATGCTGGATTGATAGCTGTTATTGTGGGCAAATTCTATAAGTGGCAAATGATCATCCCAATTACCTCCAAAATCTATAACACATGCTCGCAACATATCTTCGAGAGTCTGAATGGTCCTTTATGCCTGTCCATCAGTCTGTGGATGGAAAGCGGTGCTCAAATTGACCTTCGTACCTAATGCACCGTGAACTGAGGGCCTCTGTCAGATATGATTGAAGCTGGAGTACCATGCAATCGGACTATTTCTTTGATGTACAACTACGCATATTGCTCTGCAGAATCTATTGTCTTTACTGGTAGGAAATGCACGGACTTTGTCAGCCAGTCTACAACAACACAAATTGAATCATGCTTACGGTATGTGCGAGGTAGACCTACTACAAAAATCCATATTAATCATCTCCCATTTCCATTGTGGTATCTCTATATCTTGAGCTAGGCCACCATGCCTCTGATGCTCGGCTTTGACTTGCTAGCTATTCAAACATCTGGCCACATGATCTGCTACTTGCTTCTTCATGCCTTTCCACCAGTACAACTCTTTCAAGTCCAGATGCATTTTGGTATCACCTGGGTGGATAGAGTAGAACTGTGAGCTTCTTCCATTATGGCCTTCCTAAGACCATCTACATCAGGCACACATAATCGATCATTCAACTTCAAAACTCTGTCACTTTATACAGTGAAAGCAATGATTTCTTTGTTTCTAACTCCTTTTAAATTCACTAAGTACGGATCTTCGTCTTGCTTAGCCTTAACATGCGCAACTACAGGGGATTGCGCTAAGGCATAAGCAGTTATACCTCCTTTTTCGGTCTCATCCAATCTAATTCCATCATTTGCCAGTTTTTGAATTTCTCGACCCAAAGATCATCTTTGTACTGCAAGATGGGCCAAGACACCCATTGACTTCCTACTAAGTGCATCTGCTACCACATTAGCTTTACCCGGGTGATAAAGGATATTGATGTCATAATCTTTCAATAGTCGAGCCACCTTCTCTGTCTCAAATTTAATTCTTTTTGCTTGAAAATGTACTAGAACTTTTGTAATCTGTAAACACTTCAAAATGCTCGCCCTAAAAGTAGTGTCGCCATATTTTTAATGCAAACACCACTGCTGCAAGCTCCAAGTCGTGTGTAGG
This sequence comes from Nicotiana attenuata, assembly GCF_001879085.1. Classification (NCBI taxonomy): domain Eukaryota; kingdom Viridiplantae; phylum Streptophyta; class Magnoliopsida; order Solanales; family Solanaceae; genus Nicotiana; species Nicotiana attenuata. The sequence goes on from NC_031989.1 coordinate 1,276,276, forward strand.
GTAGTTCTTTTCATGACTCTTTAACTGCCTGGAAGCATAAGCAATAACTTTTCCATTTTGCATAAGAACACAACCAAGACCAACTCTGGAGGCATCACAACACACTGTGAACCCACCCGAACATGTCGGCAAGGTTAACACAGGTGCAGTGGTCAACCTCTTCTTTAACTCTTGAAAACTCTACTCGCAAGCGTCTGACCACCGGAACTTAACTGCTTTCCAAGTCAACTTAGTTAATGGAGCTGCAAGTGAGTAAACCCCCTCTACAAACCTTATATAGTAGCCAGTTAACCCTAAGAAACTCCTGATTTCGGTTGGCGTTGTCGGCCTAGGCCAGTTCTTGACTGCTTCTATCTTCTGAGGATCTACTTTTATGCCTTCACTAGATACCACGTGGCCTAAGAATGACACTGACTGCAACCAGAACTCACATTTTGAAAACTTGGCATAAAGCTCATTCTCCTTCAAGGTCTGCAAGGCTATTTTGAGGTGTTCTGCATGATCTTCCTTGCTCTTGGAGTATACCAAAATATTGTCTATAAACACAATAATAAAGGTATCAAGGAATGGCTTGAAAACTCTGTTCATGAGGTCATGAATGTAACTGGAGCATTTGTCAACCCAAAGGGCATTACTGGAAATTCATAGTGCCCGTAGCGAGTTCTAAAAGTTGTTTTAGATATATCCTCTTCTCTGATTCTCAACTGATGGTACCCCGACCTCAAGTCTATTTTTGGAAAGTACTTTGCACCCTGAAGTTGATAAAATAAATCATCAATTCTTGGCAGTGAGTACTCGTTCTTAATGGTAACTTTATTCAACTGCCGACAGTTGACGCGCATTCTGAGAGACCCATTTTTCTTCTTGACAAACAGGACCGAGGCACCCCATGGTGAAACACTCGGCCTGATGAAGCCCTTGTCAAAGAGGTCTTTCAATTGTTCTCTCAACTCATTAAGTTTTGCTGGAGTCATCCTATAAGGAGGTATAGATATGGGCTGAGTGTCTGGCATGAGATCAATGCCAAAGTCCATGATTCTTTTAGGAAGAAGTCCCGGAAAGTCATTCGGGAAAACTTTTGGAAATTCTCTAACAACTGGCACAAACTGAAGAGTTGGTGGTTCTGATTCTGGATTAATGATGTGAGCCAAATAGGCGAGACACCCCTTACCGATTATTCGTTGTGCCTTAAGGTAAGAAATAAACTTACCTACAAGCGATGGTAAACTACCTTTCCACTCTAAGACTTCTTTAATTGGAAATTGGAACCTCACTATCTTGGCACGACAATCTAACATGGCATATCAAGAAGACAACCAATCTATACCTATTATCACATCGAAATCCACCATTTCTAACTCTATGAGACCGGCTTTGGTGTTGCGACCTTGGGCCGAAACTATACAACCTCTATAGACTCTTGTGACTTTCACTAACTCGCCAACTGGAGTAGATACTAGGAATGGCTCACTAAGTTGTTCAGGTTCTAGCCCGAGGTTAATTGCAAAGTATGGAGTCACATATGAAAACGTTGAACCTGGATCTATTATGGCATAACCGTTATGTGAGCAGACTAAGAGTATACCTGTAATAACTTCTGCATATGCCTCTGCACTCTGACGATCAAGTGTAGCAAACAAACGGGGTTGTCCCCCTCCCTGAGTAACTCGATCTGCACCTCTGCCTGCTCCATACCCGGTCTGATTATGAGAACCACAAGCCTGAGGTTGTGCAACTACGGTAGCTGAGGGACTAGAAGGACGAGTTGATCCACCATTGAAATTACGTCGTAACCTTGGGTAGTTGGCCTTTATATGACCAATGTCTCCATAATGATAGCAACCATGAAACCCGAGCTTGCACTGACCTGAATGTATGGGTGTTTAATGGGTGGGCCGGGCCGGGCTGGGTAGGGAATTTTTGTACCCATACAAGTTGTGGTCTGGGCCGGTTACGGCTTGGGGCTTACCGCGTTTAACGGGTTCAGGTTCATCCGGGTAAAAAATGAACCGGGTTACGGGTACAAGGGGCCGGGCCGGGTTAGTGTTTTTTATTATTTTTGTTTTGTATTTTGTATAATTATTGTAATTTATATTAATATAAAGTAAAAATATAAAGGATACAATGAAGATGGAAAAAAATTGCACTTATAAATTGCAAGTTCTACTTTTATTTCAAAATTCAAACTTACAAATTGAAAGGTTTACATTTAACAACAAGTAAATTAACAAAAAAAGAGTAAATTCAAAAGTTTTGCATTGCCTTAGACTCTAAAACCTTAAAAAAATTAAAAAAAATGAAATATAGCTTTTAAACCGGGCCGGGCCGGTTAACCGGTTGAACAGTAATTTACGTTGATCGGGTTTGACCGGTCCGGTTAACCGGTTGATAAAATATGAACGGACCAAACCCCCTACCCCTTTAACCCAGCACAACCCGGCCCCTTGTACCGGTCCGGGCCGATTCCGGTTTTAACCGGTCTGGGCCGATCCGGAAACGGGCTGACCCGGCCCGTTAGACACCCATACCTGAATGTTGCCGCTTACATGTTCCACAAAGACCTTGTTGTTGTGAATGTTGCTCAGCATGACTCTGGCGATGTGAGGATGATCTCCTAAAATTCTGATTCTGGCGAGATCGATTTCCATAACTCTGAGTACGTCTGAAGGAAGACCCACCACCTGACTGATGATTGGACTGAGGTAGTGCTAATGACTCCTTATTAGAGGAATCCCTTCCACCTCCACTGGATGTACCATTAAACCTGCCCGTTGTCCAGGCTTTCTTGTTATGCTTTTTTTCTTCTCTCCTTTGTTGTCTGTCTTTTTTTTAAGTGCTTGGCGAATCCCACAACAGAGGAGAAGACTGTCATCCCTACCACTGCAGCTGATGTCGTCTCCTTAATGTGGTAAGCCAAATCGCCAGCAAACCTGCGAATCTTTGATTTTTCTGTCTTAACCATGTGAGGAGCATTCTTAGCTAACTTTATGAATTTCATGTAGTACTCTTGCACACTTTATTCCCTTGCTTGAGCTGTTCGAACTCTGTAGCCTTAGCTTTCCTATCCTCTTCCTGGATAAAGTTAGCCAAGAAGGCCTCTTCAAATTCTTCCCAAGTAGGCGGACCATCATCTTCATCTCTTTCCTTTTCCCACATCTCAAACCAAGCACCGACCACATCTCTAAGCTGGTAAGCAGCCAGCTCCACAGCTTCATCATCAAATGCTTTCATCGCTCGGAGGGCTTTCTTGACACCCTCCATCCACTATATTGGATCTTCATCAGCTATAGAACCATGGAACAATGGAGAACTCAACTTCAAAAATTCATTCACTCTTGAGGACTCAGAATTGTTCTGTCTATTTGATTGAGGTGAAATCTCATCTCTTCTCCCGTTCTGGTTGTCCATGAAGGCTTTAAACATCTCCATAGCACTGTTGACGGCATTAAACAGCTGACCCACATCTGGAGATATAGGTGTCTGAAGCGGAGCTGCTGTTGGGGGCGACACTAGATCCTGAGGTACTGGATTATCATGTTCCACCGCTTCTTCATGTTCAACCCGGGGTACTTCAACCCCCTTTGTGGATTTACCCTTCCTTTTTTGAGTTGAAGCCGTCTTAGTTCTACCTTGAGCAATAATAGTAGCAATAGTTTCTTGAGCAATATCCTGAGTGTCGGTGTCAGAGTTGCGAGTACGAGCCATTTCTGCGAGTTTTTGAGAAACGAATACATTAGATAATTTCTTAGAGGTAGGATCTACTGCACGACCTAAAGTATGAGAAAAAAAAATTAGACTTTTCCTAAATTCTTGTAGCCTCCTGTTTATAAATATGGCGCGCTTCATATCCATAAACAAGACTCTACTACCATGGATTCATAGACCCCTAGGACTCCAAAAACCTGAGGCTCTTATACCAAGTTTGTCACGAACCATTTTCTGAACAAGCCGTGACCGGCACCCGATCACTAAACATGACCGAGCGAACCATATGTGCTTATCAAATCAATTATAACTTCAAACTTTATATGTAACAAGGCAATACTTTAATCAAATACTTTTGATTAATATAAATATTTAAAATAAATCAACTCCAAAACTTTATTCGTAGTAACTACTGAAATACTACTAAGTTGTTATCTAAAAACATCTGAATCTTAACCCACCGACTATGTCTATGAAGCCTCTACAGATAAACTGACGCACTGCTCAGGACATGATATTTCCTGGCCAGTTCTCTAACTAAACAAAGAAATAACTAAATAAAGATGACTCTCAAGAATACTCCACGAACAAAAGCGGAGCTCACCAATAGCACTAGAAGGGAGGGAAGTCCTAAACTGTAGCATGCTCGCCTGCAAAACCGGTTCCTACGTTGTACCGCAGGCTAACGTAGGTTCCTGAAAGAGAACGTCAATATCATCCATTGTACTCATTGAGTTTCAACGACAGGGGACGAAACTTTAATAAAATACACATTACGAGCGAAGATTCTAAATGCATGGGAAACATAAAGCTTCTAAGAAGAATTCTAATATAATTGCATAATAGCACTTTATGAATATTCTAAAAGAAGTTCTTTTAAAAAAAAATACTTCACTTCGTACTTCGGAAGTTCCAACTATCCTGACTTATTTATGTCTTAGTCATCGTGTGATCGGCACGGGTTCAATCCCAACCTGATCGAATAGGCCAAATCCACGAGGTGCCACTCGTTTTTGTAATGACCCGGCCGGTCGTTTTAAGATTTAATGCCCCGATCCTCTATTAACTTCTTTCCCCGTGCTTATTTCTGCTATTGTGAGTTGTCGGAACGATTCGTTTTGTGTTTCGGAGTGTTTCGGGACACTTAGTTCCTAAATGAGAGTTTAAGCTTTAGAATTTGGACCGTAGTCAGAGCAGTGTGAAGACAGCCTCGGAATGGAATTCCGTCGGTTCCATTAGCTCCGTTGGGTGATTTCGGGCTTAGGGTCATGTTCGGATTGTGTTTTGGGGGTCCGTAGCTTAACTAGGCTTGAAATGCCTAAAGTTGAATTTTTGAAGTTTCCAGTTCGGTACTGAGATTTTGATCGGGGTCGGAATGGAGTTCCGGAAGCCGCAGTAGGTCCGTTGTGTCATTTGGATATGTGTGCAAAGTTTCAGGTCATTCGGACGAGGTTTGATAGACTTTTTGATCAAAAGCGGAATTCGGAAGCTTTAGAGTTTTTAGGCTTGAATCCATGGTTAGTTCAATGTTTCGATGTTGTTTTAGGTGTTTTGAGGATTGGTACAAGTTTGGAAGGTGGTATATGACTTGCTCGTGCCTTTGGTTGAGGTCCCGGGGGCCTCGGGGTGATTTCGGGTGATTTTGAGTTGAGTTTGGCAGCTGAAGGAGTTCTGTTGCTGTCATAACCGCACCTGCAGCTAGGGGACTGCAGGAGCGGATAGGAAGCTGCAGATGCGGCCAAGAGAGGGGCAGACTAGGAACGCAGAAGCGAGGTCCTGGTCGCACCTGCGATTGTACAGATGCGGGATTTCTTGCGCAGGTGCGGCCCTGGAGTTTTAAGTGAAGTTCGCACCTCAGACAGCAGGTGTGGGTCCGCAGGTTTGGCTATTTAACCGCAGGTGCGGTTTTGCTGGGGCAGAAACTATAAATTCCACCCTTCGCGATTTTTGACCATTTCTCTCAATTTTTCATTCGGGGTGAAGCTTTGGAGGGCATTTTTAAGGGAGATTTTCAGAGGGATTCATTGAGGTAAGGTCTTTGGTCCTTGAGCTCATTATTATAGTGATTTTTATCATTGTAAGCATGAAATTTGAAGGAAAATCAGTGGTAAAATGGGGGTTAGGACTTGGTTAATTGGAGAGTTTTGATTGGTGATTCGAGGGACCATTTGAGGTTCGATTTCGGTACTTTTGGTATCACTGAACTCGTGAGAGTGTGAGGATTCCAAATTTGTAAACTTTACCCGATTCCGAGATGTGGGCCCGGGGGCATTTTGGTCATTTTTCCTAATTTAGCGTATTAGCTTAGAATTAATTAGTTGAATTAGTTACTTGAAGTGTCATTTACATTATGCAATTACTTTGAATAGATTTGTGCCATTTGGAGTAGGATACTCACGACAAAAATGGTATAGAATTGATTGATCTGGTTCAAGGTAAGTGACTTGTCTAACCTTGTGTGGGGGAACTCCCCTTAGGATTTGGTACTGTGATATTTGAAATGCCTTGTACGTGAGGTGACGAGCGCGTACTTGTGCTGATTGTTGAAAATCCTATTTTTCATTTAAGTATCTATAATTTCGTATTTTTCTTCACTATTTACACTACTTGAACTTTGAGCTTACTATTAGCTTAGGAAAGCATGCCTAAATGACTAAATGACTAAATTGCCTACTTGCTCAAACTGCCTTATCTGAACTCTGTGCAGCATGCTAGGTTAGAATTACCTGTCTATTTTGATATCACATTGAATTGAGTTGATTATTCTTGTGTTGTTGCTGCGTGTTTACACTAGGACTACGGGCGGTTCCCGGTAGATTCCCCTTGTCTGTTTATTTGGGAATACGGATGAGATATTCTGGTAGATCCCCCTGCACAGTGATATGGACTACGGGACAGCACCCGGGAGATCCACTGATTATTTACTTTTGGGGCTACAGGACGGGATCCTAGTAGACTCCTGGTTGTTATCTCTATGTTGAGTTGTATACCTTCTGTGATTATTTGCCTTGGTTGTGGTTGTTGTTTCTCTCATTATCTGTATTTCTTTACTACTGCTCATTTTCCCTATATATTATTGTATATGACTGGTAGGGCCCTGACCTTCCTCGTCACTACTCGATCGAGGTTAGGCTTGGCACTTACTGGGTACCGCCGTGGTGTACTCATGCTCTTTCCTGCACATGTTTTTGCGTGTGCAGATCTAGGTGCTTCCACCCAGTCTTATCACCCTTGAGGTGAGGCGCTTCTGTAGAGACTTCGAGGTATATCTGTCGTGTCCGCAGACTGAGGAATTCCTTTCTATTCTCTGTACTAGTATAACCCTTCTGTATCTTCCTTGTTGATAGATATTTCTGGAGTTAGAGCCTTTTATGTACTCTTTGCTTGTGATTCATGGGGTTCCGGATTTTGGGAGTGTTAGGTTGAGATTCTTATACTGTTATATGCTGGGCGGCAGCTTAAACATTGTTTCATTTTGTTATCTCGGTTTTTAATTGTTTTCTTTCCGCAATTGTTTCTTTTCCGCATTGTTAGGCTTACCTAGTCGTATGGACTAGGTGCCGTCACGACTGTTCACGGAGGGCGAACTTGGGTCGTGACAGTTTCATGGTTCTCAGCGCTCATGTACAACCTTAGCTTGTCTAGGCAAATTCTCAGCAACGAAACCCTCGACTCGTGTGCTCCCTACTTTGGCACAAGTAGTTTTAGGAAGTCAACGCCTTGGTCAAGACCCTCAACCTGGACGATGACCCATTCTCATAATAGAGGATACTCCCAAAAATCTTTTCTTTCTAAAACTTCTTCTTGTGGCTTTTCAAATCTAAATCTTTCAAACGTACTTATTCTAGAATCCTTAAATGTAGGGTATGGCATAAGAATGAAAATAAACATTCAAAATTATTTCTAAAGATTCTTGCTTCTTCATGATTTTTCAACATGAAAATGGCATATAAGAATAACACAAAAATCTGAAAATTTATGCACATATATCAAAATAATCATCAAAATTTTAGCTAGAAAATAATTCTAAGCTAATAGGTATTTACTCACTCCAATTAGGTATAAATTAGCTCTTTTATGCAATTCATCAAACACCTTGTATGCGTACTTTTGTGAGTTAAACCACTTTAATAAAGGGGTATATCAACTCACCTCAATACTCCTTGAGCCAAATACGTAGACCCCAGTCCAATTTATACCCGTTAAATAATTGATTCTACAACAACCAGTGCATTTTAATTAATTTTTAAGTTTCACACCTAGACATGGAATTTGCTGTTGATATATAGGAAGAAGGGAATTAACTATTCAATTCTTGCCTATTACCACTGTAGGATAATTGACAATAGGGAATTTACATACCCGAGTTCAAGAATTAGTGATTGACAAAGAACCCTAAAATTTTATTTTGATATCTGCGTAACAGAACAGTGTTCTGTTTCTCGTCTAAGGCTTCTGCCTTTTCGTGAATGACAGAACAGACTTTTAAGGCTTGAAGCCTTTGTTTTCCAACAACCCTTTTCTTTTTGGGCTTTAGGCCCTTTTCGCCTTTTTTTATTTATTTATTTTTATAATTTGACTAATAATTAATGATACCCACCTTTAATAATTAATAATATTAAAAATTACTAATATTTCCCCTAATTGTATATCCAATTATTTATAAATAGAAAAGTAACTCAAAATCAATCACAAGGGTTTAAATCCGTAATAGAAGTATAATTTAAGATTAAAAAAAAAATCTAACTTTTATAGATTTGAGGAGTGTTACACAATTAATTCAGATCTGAGCGGGTACACTTTGCAAAAAAGAAGTGCAACGTGAGTGGGGCGGTCTTGGGTCAAAGAGTGAATAAAATGTTTCACCTGGTGTATTATGCGAGCAAGACAATGAATGATGCTCAAGTGCATTACACGGTGGAATATTAAACGTTTTTTCGTTATCCGTTTCAATTTTTCGGTTGTGTAACTGAAAATTAACCTCCCTCTTCCATTCCCGGTTTATTATTGCATAAATTAGCCATTTATGTTATGTGGACTAGTTATTGGCAGACCAGATGCCTTTAGACTTGTTATTTGGGGATCCAGCCCCTCTAGCAGCAGCACCAATGCCACAACCACGCTCATACAGTACCTTTTTAACTTCCCCAACTCCTATATGCATATTCTCAAGTATTACAATGTCGTAACTACGGGGCTAAATTCTCCATGTTGGGGTTTACTATATTTATCTTGCATGATCTGCTGATTTGTCTATAACTTCTTGTTTAGCCATAACTGGGATTTTCCTAACCAATTACTAACTACTCGTTGGCCCATTTTCATATCAATATTCCTCAATAGGGGATCTCCCGATATACTGTCTCGTAGTTCCAAAAGTAAATATGCAAGGCGGTGTAGATCTCCAGTTGGTTGGTTTGAGCCAGGCAAGGCCAAGCTATTGGGTACAGATTTGGTACAGGATGCTTTACACAAGGTGAAGGTGATTCTGGAGAGTAACCTTTTCCCTTATAAAGTGGTAGTCTAATTTGACATGTTTTGTTCGAGCGTGGAGAATTGGATTACTTGACAAATGCAACGCACTGATGTTATCCGAATAAAGAACTGGTGGAGAAGCAAGTAAAACCTTCAATAATGGCCCAAAAATAGGTATATATTAAAATAACCCCCGAGTAAACACACATACACACTCTAGACTTTCATGTTCATCAGTATCTGTTAGCCTTGGTCAAGAATATCCTTTAACTTATTAGTTATTATAATGTTTCCTTAATATTAAACAACAACAACATACCCAGTATTATTCCACATCGTGGGGTCTGGGGAGAGTAGTGTGTACGCAGACCTTATCCTTACCTTGTTTGTAAGAATAGAGAGGTTGTTTCCAATAGACACTCAACTTAGGAAAGCATAATTCCTTAATGTTAAACATTGTAAGTAAAATTTATTACCCAAGATTTAATTTGTTCCATGGTGGTAAACACAAAAAATTGCAAAAACATGACACTTCTAGGAATGGTCTTCAATTTTTTATCCCGCTTATCTAATAATCAAAAGTTAAAAGTGAAGCAAGCGAGGGACAATACTTGTTAAAATTGAACTTTTGCCTATGACAAACGGGTATAAAAATTCAAGAAGGTTATTTGTGTACTTTACATATTCGTTTGGGCTATGAGAAAAGCGAAAGAACAAAAGTAAAAGAGAAGAAAATAGGTGGCATTACGATAATTGAGAAGATTAAATCCGAATATAGGCAACTTTTCCAAAATCAAACTTGTTATATCAAACAATTTTCTTTTCTCATAGGCACGTTACACATAGGCGTATCTAGGTTAAGAAATATGGGTTCACGTGAACCCATGCTCCTCTCCCTAAACCATGTATAATAATGTTATATTTCTTCAAATTTACTTATATATATATATGGGCGAACCCATGCTTAAAGACTTATATGGCGTAACTATTATTGAGTGCATCTCTACGAGTGAAATTGGTAGTTCAAGGGTGTGTTTGGTATAACGGAACTATTATGGCGTAACTATTATTCATTTTCCGGTGTTTGGTACGTAAATTAAGAAAAATGACTTCTCAAGAGTATTCATAAATAATTTAGATATAATAAACATGAAGTCATAAACTTTCAAACCAACAACCTTCCGAACCCATATTTTTCATAAACTTTCAAACCGCTAAACTTTCGAAACCGCGGAATTACTAACCCGTAAACTTTATAATTTCTAAACCCGTAAATTCCAAACACATAAACCTTCCGAACTCATAACTGTGGAACTTGTAAAAATTTTGAACCTTTAAACCGATAAAATAAAAAAACTAAAACTGAAAAATATATTAAAAAAATATTTGGGTTGGGGGGGGGGGGGGAGGGGGACAAGGGGTGGGGCAGAAAAAACGGAAAATACAGAATCTAAAAATTACAAAAAAAAAAGTAATTTTTTTTGTGCATGGGGAGGGGAGGGGAGGGAGGGGAGGGGGTTGTAGGGAGTAGTAGGGTAGGTGGTAACGGAAAAACTGAAATTTGAAAAAAAAAACTTTTTTGGAGAGAGGGGGTGGGGTGTGGCTTGGTGAGGGTAGGGAAGGTTGAGAAGGAGTTTTGGAAAATATTTTCCCTTCTCTTGATAAGGAAAATATTTTTCCTCCAATTGGAGGAAAATGAGTTCATAAGGAAAATATTTTCCAAAACATTCAAGCCAACCAAACATGGAAAATTTGGAAAACATTTGCCAGAAAATATTTTCCTTCGTACCAAACACACCCTAAATCTCACTCCGTATGGTCTTGTTTTCGGAACGGAATATAAATATATGTGTGAAAATCGCAAAAATTTCGATAAGAATATAAGTTAAATCCATCAAATGTAAATTCTAGATCCACCTCTTCACAATAGTGCACCCATCCTTTTGAAATATTGGATCCGCCTTTAGGCACGTAATTTGAGTGAGTGATATAGGAAAAACCTGGGTATAATGCAGAGGGTTCCAAGTCTCCCGCTGTAGAAAATCTCAAAAGCAACATCGAACTCCCCATTATCGATTTTAACATTATCGAATTCTCTTTTTCTATAAAGAGAAAGTACCTCTTTTTTTATTTCCCCGTCAGAGCTTTGGTATATATATAGCTCTCCTCAGACAGTTCTATGGAATAATATTCGTTTTACCGTGGCTTCATAAAATCTCCAGTATTTCATCTTTATTTAATTAATGAAAAAATTAAGTCACATTTTTTCATAATACCGATTCTAAACTCGCAAACTAACATATAAACACTTCATAGTATGCTATTTTAAACACGCAACAGAGACAACAACTCACTGTTAACCGACCCCCAAACACTCAGCAGCCACATACTGCAGAGCTTCCAAACCCTACCATTCTTCCCAGATCTGACGAATGAGGATCCATCGGCGAAACCGATCTTCGTAATGATCGACCATCAGACTCAACACAAGCCATCATCTTCTGCTCCAAGAGAGAAGGGCACTTCACCCCCTCTCCACAACATAAAAAAAGGAATCTCCAAAGCCTTGGAAATCCTCAAGAAGAAAAATACCCTAGAGGAAGAGGGAGCAACCTATGCCACACCACGAACGGACTCGCTCCTATTGGACTCAGTGAGAGCGATAGAGTTCAGCACATAAACCAGCGAGGTGATAGTTGTTCTTTGTCCCAAAGCGATGGTCAAGTGTGGAATGAGTCTGATCTCCATCCAAACCCTCAAGAGGGACCTCACCAACCACCCCCAACTCCACTGATGAATTACATCATAGGGAATGTTAGGGGGGGGGGGGAAACAATGCCGAATTCAAGAGGCATCTGTTTAGAAATGGTGAAAATGCACAAGCCAGCCATGCTTATTCTGCCTGAAACTAAGATGGCAGACGACCAAAAACTGGCTCATGAGCTCCAATTTGATATGATCATCCAGTCTCCGGCAGTAGGGCTCTCTGGGGGAATAGTGTTCATGTGGAAAGAAGAGTATGTGGCAGTCGAGGAAGTGGCCACTACCCCCCAAGGCATCCAAACAATGGTAAAGGTAAGTCCCAACCACCCTCCATGGCTCTTCTCTGCTATCTACGCTAGTAGTATTTTAGCTAATAGGAAACTCCTATGGGAGAACCTAATCACAATATCAAAAAACCTCACAACCAACTAATTTGTAGGATGAGACTTCAATGAAGTCTTAAAGGCCAGGGATAAATTTGGGGGCAACCCCATAACCCTCAGCCGCAGCAATCTGTTCTGGAACTGTATAAATAAGTGTGATCTTTTAGACCTAGGCTATAAAGGAAGTAAATACACTTGAACTAATAAAAGGTACAATAATAGAACTTCTCTAATTCTGAAAAGAATAGATAGGTGCTTCGCCAATGAAGGTTGGATTCAGCAGTACCCTGAGGCAACTGTTCTGCACCTCCCTAGGACCCACTCAGACCACTGTCCTCTTCAAATTAATTTGGTAGGGTCTCCAAACAATAACCTACCAAGGCCCTTCAGGTTTAAGTCAATATGGGCTAGCCACCCATCCTTTCCTAACATCATCAATAGGGCATTCTAAGATCATTCCAACCTCCTCCAATCTACTGATTCTTTCAAGACACTGGTCACCAAGTAGAACCAAGAAATTTTTGGAAACATCTTCCACCAAAAGAGAAGAATCCTAGCAAGAATTTTTGGAATTCAGAGATCTCCTAACTACCAGTTCAATAGTTACCTGTTACACCTTGAGACTAATTTGACTACTGAACTCAACCTAATCCTAAAAAATGAAGAGGATTTCTGAAGCTCAAATCTAGGATAAACTGGCTTAATGAGGGTGATGCTAGCACTAGATTCTTTCACACCTCCACCCTCAATAGAAGAAGAAGGAACAAAATCGTCTCTCTTAAAGAAGAGAATAGAAACTGGCTCCATGACCAGAAGGATATTCAAGCAGCCATATTGGGCTTCTTCACTGATATATATACCACATCCCACTCCAAAGCCCCTTGGGCTTTCACCAACCATTCCACTATGTCCTCCATTCTATCTGAAGGCCAAAACGTTTTTCTGGACAGACCTCTTGAACTGAGTGAGATAAAAAGGACAGTCTTCTCCCACAAACCTTTTAAATCTCATGGCCCTGATGGCCTCCACCCCTTCTTCTACCAAAGATACTGGGACATAGTAGGTGACTCTGTCACAAACTTCTGTCAAAACTGCTTTTCTTCAAGTTCTATGGATGACACCATGAACCAAACTCTATTGTGCCTAAACCCAAAATGCCCCTAAGCTTCAATGTTAAAAAGTTTTAGGCCAATAGGACTGTGTAACACAATTTACAAGTCAGTCACAAAAATCATAGTGAACAGAATAAAGCCTATCTTGCATCATATCATTGGGCCAAGCCAAGCCAGCTTCCTTTCAAATAGAAGAGCCTCTGATAATGCCATCATTGTCCAAGAGTACATCACTCACTTTAGAAAAATGAAAGGGAAAATTGCAATATGATCCTAAAAATCGACCTAGAAAAGGCATTTGACAGACTGGAATGGTCCTTTATTAGAGACACCCTTTCTACTTTCAACTTCCCCCAAGGCTTATCCAAACTCATCATGTCCTGCATCAGTTCATCATCCATCTCCATTCTTGTCAATGGGGGGAAAATTGATTCCTTCAAACCTTCAAGAGGTATTAGGCAGGGAGATCCAATGTCTCCCTACCTATTCATTATGTGCATGGAAAGACTATCAAGATCAATTGATAAGGCTTTTCTAGATAACCAGTGGCAACCCATAAGTATAAGCAAATCTAGTCCAAAAATATCCCAGCTCTTCTTTGTAGATGACCTAACCCTCTTTGCTAAAGCTAATGGCAGGAACTGTAACACCATACTTTTCATTATGCAGAATTTCAATGAGCAGTCAGGCCAGGAAATAAATCTTGCAAAGTCAAGAGTCCTTTTTTCCTCAAACACTCCACAGGACTCCATACAGAATCTCTCCAACTCCCTGTTCATCCAACACATCACATCCTTTGGAAAATACCTTAGTTTCCCCATTCTCCATAAAAAGCAAACCAGTGCAGACTTTCAATTCATCATTGATAACATGCAATCCAAACTGGCTGGTTGGAAACAAACTGCCTAAACATGGCTGGAAGAACAGTACTGGCTAAAACCTCTTTAAACAGTATTCCTAGCCATGTCATGCAACATCAACCTGCCCACTAAAGTTACCGATCAGATTGACAAAATCCAAAGGAACTTTCTTTGGGGCACCATTCCTGAAAAGAAGAAGCTCCACCTAATCAAGTGGGAGGTGGTCACAAAGAGCAAGGTTGATGGAGGGCTAGGACTCCAAAAGGCTAGTATTAAGAACAAAGCTTCTCTTACTAATCTTGCCTGGAGGACTTACAAAAATACCAATAGTCTATGGGCAAGAGTTCTAATTCATAAGCACTGCAACATGTCCAACAATGCAAGGTTACTTAGAGCCTCTAAATACCCTAGACACCCAAAATCAACAACCTGGAAGTGCATCCTAAGGGGCAGGGATAACTGCAATAAAGCAAGCAGATGGGTAGTTCACAAGGGAAACAAGGTCAACTTCTTAAATGATGCATGGATCCCCAATCAGCCAGCAATCAGACAATTGATTGAGGGTCCTTTAAACCAAAATGACCTCAATGCTAAGGTTAGCTGAATCCACAACCTAGGAACTTGGGACACATCATCTCTTGTCTATTGCTCTTCCCCTAAATATCCTGAATTTGTTAAACTCAGTGTTTATTCCCCCAGTTCCAACTAAAGAAGACAACCTCATATGGAACTTGACTCCAAATGGCCAATTCTCAAATAGTTCTGCTTACTCCTTCCTAAGCAAGACTGACACCAGCCTCCATTCTGGTGAGGAAGGCTCCTTCAAATGGATCTGGAAGCTGCAAGCTCCCAACAAAATCAAGAATTTCATTTGGCTCCTCACCCATAAGAGACTCCCAACTAGGAGCTTCCTCCATAGAATTGGGATCAACTGTGACCCCCAATGTCCTTATTGTAATAATGGCCAGGAAACCATTGACCATATCTTCTTTGAGTGCCCTAATGATGTCCACTTCTGGAATGAAATACTGTCAAAATCTTCAAGAGACAGTTCACAACAAACTACAGTATTCAATGGCCATCAGTGGCCATCAACATAGAACTCAATCAGAAATGTCCCTTCCAACAACTATATCCTATGGGACAATCTCATTCCCTTCTGCTTCTGGCACATCTAGTTAACTAGAAACAACAACTTATTCAATAACAAGAAGGAACACATCAACTTCACAAACACAATCTCCAAAGCTACTGAATACCTTATGCTTACAAAAAATGGCTCTAGGAAAATAACTCACCAAATTGTAATAAAATGGGAGCCCCCAAGCAGAGGCTTCTACAAGCTAAACACAGATGGAGCAGCAAGGGAGAACCCAGGGATAGGAGGATCAGGAGGAGTATTTAAGAATCACAATGGTGACTGGATAATTTGGTACATGGATAACATCCCTCACACAACAAACACTAGGGCAGTATTGCAGGCACTCCTAAGGGGTCTACAACTTGCGGAGCAAAATAACTTGACTCCTCTGAAATCATCAATATGCTATCGAAAGGAAGCCTTATTTATGATCCTTTGATTTGTGAATGCAGGTCACCAATTCACAGGATGGACAGGGTGATAGTGAAGCACATCTATCGTGAGCAGAACAGAGTAGCTGACGCACTGGCCAAGGAGGCAACAAAAGAAGTCTTTTTGAACAAGTCTAGGATATTATCAGTTCCTCCGATGTTTGTCAATGATATATTTTGGGCAGACATTCTAGGAACTGAATTGGTTAGAACTTTTATGGGTTGTAATATAGACACAATCGTGCATAACATTACTACTATGGGGGTACTACAATACCCTAGCAATGACTCTGATATACTATCTTTTGTTATCTAGCCATATATAATATAATATTCCTTTAACAAAAAAAAAACGAAGATTAAAGTTCGTTATCAAAAACTGAAAGCCATAAAGTTTAAAATTCTTTTTCATAGCGCACATAATCGAAGGGGAGAAGTTGAAAAATAGCCAAATTTACAAGTGGTCGTTCAAAAATAGCCCAGTTTCAAAAGTAATCGAAATTTAGCCACTTTTCATATAAAGATAAATCTGAACAAAAACACTGTTCAAAACCCGAAAAATTCGCCAGTATATTATGCTGGAGTTCCAGCATAAGTATACTTGAACTCCGGCATATTATACTGGAGTTCCAGGATAAGTATGCTGGAACTCCAGCATAATATGATGGAGTTCCAGCATAATATACTGGAGTTCCAGCAAAGTATACCGGTTCAATATAATACGCTGAAAGTTCATACACAAGTGCTCGAATCTCCGGTATATATGCTGGAACTTTTCCGTGTGTTGGAGTTCCAGCATAATATGCTGGAAGTTCATACACAGGTGCACCGAACTCCAGTATATTATGCTGGACCGGTCTCTGTTGCAGCAAAATAGTGGCTATTTTTCATTGACTTGATAAACGCTGGCTATTTTTGAATGACCAGTCCGAAAACTGGTTAGACCGTGCTATTTTTACTAATGGAAGCCATAAACCTAAAACCACGGCATAAAGGTCATAAATCACATAAACAGTGAAACACATCCAAAACAACTAGAAAGCTAAAACAATAATACACACAAACCTGCCATTACTTTCAGGGAATACGAAACATATCGTGATCGTGGAGAATGAATAATGATGTGGATGTTGACGGAGTACTCACAAAATTATATTATTCTAATTCGATCCAACTCCGAAAGCTTCTGACGAGCTGCCAAAAGAAAGTTGTTTATAAAAAGAATTTGTTCAAAGAATTAGAAAAAATAACTTCCTTTTGACTATGGGAACATTGATCTGGAAAAAATCTGTACAGTATTGATAAATGAGGCTAAAAATATGTAAATAGGTGTAACTAAAAACTTTATCAACATTCTGTATGTGTGCATCTACTCAATGATGTCCACGTCTAAGGGCTGAAAAGAATCCTCCAGCTGACTTCTCCTTGCATCGATCGGCTCTTTCATCTCCAACCTGACCCACATATCAAGTGTTGCCTAGTTAATAAACTACTTCCTTTGTTGCAGTTCATGTTATGGGAGTACTATTTAAATCCGTCTTTGTGTGCAGAGAAATTAAGAAAAATTATGAAAATTAAAAGCAAAGCACAAATGAGGATAGATGTTATTCTAGGGAACCTGAAGAAGGGACTGCCAACTCTGAAGAAGTTCAAGAAGAGTGAACTCTTTTGTCCCCCCCAACCATTAATACAATTTATACTATCAGCGTGAGGTGGCGATTTGACAGAAAATAATGCCTTCACCTTCCTCCACAATTGTAATTGACCAAAAGATGTTCGGCCAAAGAAAATCAACACCCTTTTAAATCCCAGTAAATCCAATTTGTGATGTGTACTGTACATTTATCACCAAGAAAAATAATTATTAACTGGCCAATGCCTGAGCAGAAACACATACCTCTTTTGCTATTTGCTGCAAAATATCTACTATTTCAGAAAAGTCAGGCCTGGATGTCGGGTCTTGTCGCCAGCATGTCTCTAGCAGCTCAGCAAGTCTGGGAGGAGTGTGCTTGGGTATAGTTGGTCGCAAACCCTGGAAGCAATTAGAAAATTAATATCAAATCATTTGTGCATATCTTTTCCATGTGCGCCCGCATGCATGCGATGAGCGCAATATGCAATCAACCATTATGGTCATACGATATTACAAATAAAATCAAACAAAAGAAGCATTACCTTCTGGACCACTCCAATAGCAGCTTGCAATGGGGTTAAGTACTCATATGGAAGCTGGTTAAACAAAATCAAGTGAATATAAGTATTTGCCAAGAAAACAACCAACAAAAACGGGCTAATCCAAAAATTTCCAATCACATATCAGTACCTTCCCTGTCAGCAATTCCCATAGCACAACCCCAAAACTGAATACATCTGCTTTGTGATCATAGGGCTTGTGTTCTATTACCTTCAAGAAGAAAGATCAGAAATAAGCCAATGCAGCTATGCTAACTGCACAACTAGTCATATAAAATCTCAATGAGAAAAT
This sequence comes from Nicotiana attenuata, assembly GCF_001879085.1. Taxonomy (NCBI): domain Eukaryota; kingdom Viridiplantae; phylum Streptophyta; class Magnoliopsida; order Solanales; family Solanaceae; genus Nicotiana; species Nicotiana attenuata. The sequence continues at coordinate 1,294,631 of NC_031989.1, forward strand.
AACGGAAGTAACTCGCACATTAACTGATTGAAGTAACTGTCACAAATAACTAACTGATTGTTTTTGGCCGAGTTTCTATAACCCTTCCCATGCTCCATCTAGTTCAACTACTATTCAAGCAACTGCAGTGACGCTTACAATGACACAAATCTTATACCAAATAACAGGGAGTTTCTTATACCAAATAACAGGGAGTTTTTAACACCATGGACTTGCCTCAAGCAGTCATAAAATCCTTGTTCAGCGTTGCGTGTACCCACTAAATAAGCTCAACCTCATTAAATTTCATCAACCACCACTGACACCTAGGAGTTACCTAACACATCTGGATCCTCTTGGCCAGTAACAACCAATGAAATACCTCAGTTCTACAGCCACACACTCCAAACAACAAAAACACCAGATATCACCACTATAGTCAACATATTAAGAGCCAGCCATCGTAAAGTTTGGGAGAGGATGGTTGAAGTGAGGGTGAGGAGAGTTGTATTTATTTTTGAGAACCAGTTCGGTTTCATGCCGGGTCGTTCGACTATGGAAGCCATTCACCTTGTGAGGAGATTGGTGGAGCGGTATAGGGAGATAAAGAAGGACTTGCATATGATGTTCATTGACCTAGAAAAGGTTACGACAAAGTCCCGAGAGAGGTGCTATGGAGATGCTTGGAGGCTAAAGGGGTCACGGTCGCCTCTATTAGGGTGATTAAGGACATATATGATGGAGCTAAGACCCGGGTTAGGGCAACGGGAGCAGACTCAGAACACTTTCCGGTTGTGATAGAGTTGCACCAGGGATCAACTCTTAGCCCGTTTCTATTTTCCTTGGTGATCGACGCATTGACGCGACACATTCAAGGGAGGTGTCATGGTGTCTGTTATTTGCTAATGACATAGTTCTGATTGACGAGACGCGGGTGGTGTTAACGAGAGACTGGAGGTTTGGAGGGAGACCCTAGAGTCTAAAGGTTTCAAGTTGAGCAGGGCCAAGACTGAATACTTGGAGTGCAAGTCCGGCGACGTTACATAGGAAGCGGACATGAAGGTGAGGCTTGATATACAAGTCATCCCCAAGAGAGGAAGTTTTAGGTACCTTGGGTCAATAATACAAGGAAACAGGGAGATTGATGAAAATGTCACACATCGTATCGCGTCAGGGTGGATGAAATGGAGGCTCGTTTCCGGGGTCTTGTGCAATAAGAATATTCCACTAAAACTTAAAGGTAAGTTCTATAGAGTGGTGGTTAGACTGACTATGTTGTATGGGTAGAGTGTTGGCCATTCAAAAACTCTCATGTCCAGATGATAAAAGTAGCTGAAATAAGAATGTTGAGATGGATGTGTGGGCATACCCGATTTGATAAGATTAGGAATGAAGTTATTCGAGAAAAGGTAAAAGTGGCCTCCGTGGAGGATAATATGCGGGAGGCGAGTTTGAGATGGTTCGGACATGTGAAAAGGAGAAACATTGATGCCCCAGTTATGAGGGGTGAGAGATTAGCCACAGTGGGTATAAGGAGGGTGAGGCAGGCCAAAGAAGTATCAGGAAGAGGTGATAAGGTAGGACATGACGTAGCTGGAGCTTGTCGCGGACACGTCCCTTGATAGGAGGTTGTGGGGGTCGAGAATTAGGGTAGAAGGCTAGTGGGTAGTCGAGCGCGATGCTCTTTCTTTCCCAGACCTGTAGCATTAGTATTAGTATGGTATCCCCTTTACTCGTAGACTGCTATCTTTACTCTCTGTTTGATTGGTATCTTTCGCTTTGATTTTTTAATATACTGTCGTTGTTACTACTTGTGGCTATGCTTCTTTATCATATCGGATATTGCTATAAAGTGCATTTCATCTACTTTCTAGTCGAGGGTCTATTGGAACAGTCTCTCTGACCTTCCGGTGTAGGGGTAAGGTCTGTGCACATATTATCCTCCCCACACCTTCACTGGGTTTGTTGTTGTTGTGCATCAATCAACTGGGCAGAGAGTTGATATCAATGCTTGTATCTCACAACACACCGATGAAACAAAATTCAAACAAGAAAAAGCTAATAGGTACAACTTCAACTGCCTCTAATTCCGGTTATGGAAATATGAGAAAACTCATGCTCCATTATAAACTGTGTTTTGTTCCCAAAAAGGGCAGCCCCGTGCACTAAGCTCCCGCTATGCGTGGGGTCCGGGGAAGGGCCGGACCATAAGGGTCTATTATTCGCAGCCTTACCCTGCATTACTGTAAGAGGCTGTTTCCACGGCGCGAACCCGTGACTTCCTGGTCACATGGCAGCAACTTTACCAGTTACACCAATGTTCCCAATTTAACCATTTTTGATAAGTTTGTATCTAGAATTTAAAAGAAAGGATATTAGAGCTTTAAAAAGCACAAAACTTTTTCTGATACTCATCCTTTATGCAGTTGTAGCCCAAAATGGTGCAGTAAGGTACCTCACAGTCAGCTCTCTGATACTAGTAACACACAATGCTGGTACTAAAAAACCAAAATATCCATTGCCAAGATCACTAGAGACTTACCATGCAGCAATTTAATAATGTAACATCTCTGCACATTATCTAGGACTCACACGAGTTATTTGGATAGGGAAGTCCAGAAGGAAAGCTTGTGTCAGTAATTGCAGACTCTCTTACCTAACACAAGTCGTGATTGGTAGTACTAGCTATCTAGTTCTTGGTAAATATGATGCGACATATACCTCTGATACTACACCTATCATATGTATGTAGCTTTTTCTGTATCTATTTAGAGGAACCATGTTGCATATTGCTTTCGTATTGGTCTGCATTCACACACAACTTTAGTACCTTCAACCTCCATTGTAACAACTGCTGTTACCTTGAATGGATTCATAATTGGTACCACAAGCTATCGAATCCTTTGAGAGATCAAATAGTCTACACATGTCTTTGCATTATACAATTCCTATACTGAACAAATCTTAGTTAAGACTCCACCCTCTTGGGGGCAAATCCCTTTCTTCAAATACAAAGACATCCCCGTCGACTTGGGATGACAGCAACACCTATAGCAAGTTCTCTTAAATACATAAGACCAAGATTCGCTCTCTCTGTACATTTCACATAAGGACTGCTCCCTCTCTCTATTCCTCTTCTCCCATCCCTTCCTTCTCTTAAATCACCTTCCACAGTCTACTGCAATGGCGGAGCTAGCCTTTCGGCAACGGGTTCGGCCGAACCTAATAGATTTGGTCCATATCCCGTATTTGTCTTAAAAAAATCGATTGAATATGTACAAATTATTACTTTAGAGCCCAATAGCATAAAAACTAAAATTCCGAACCCATAAGCTTCAAATCCCAGCTCCGCCTCTGGTCTACTATGTGTACAACCAATAAATACCGCCTAAATCCTAAACAATATAGATGGCTAAATTTAAGATCTGCACCAAAATTCTGCTCACTCATAACTAACTTCTATCTTAAGGCTTAAGCCTGGTTTGGGAGACTTCGGATTAAATTTCCTATCTTAAGATTTGAATGATAGGCCTACCTCAGGGGCCATCCATCTATAAGTCCCAGTTTCTGCCGTCATTACGCCTGTTTGTGCCTTTACTCTGGCAACACCAAAATCAGCCACTTTAATGACCTGAAAAAAGACATTACGCAAAACTTGATAAGCAACTGACTAATTTGGGTTAAGATTGGCCTAGACTAAACTAACAAAAGAGACAGCTTGAATATAATTATTTTTGAAACCCACTTAAAAGCGGATAAAAAGGTGTATTGGGTAATTTAACCCTTAGTGAAGCATCAATGGGTAATTCTCAGCTGAAAAAATAACATGATCGATATATTCTGCAAGAAAATTATAGCAGACTATTGACTACAAACAGCTGAAAACTAGTTTTAGACTCAAAATTTACCACTAACTGATTCAGAACATAAGGTGGATGAAGGACTAATGAACCCACACATGCCTACAACACATATTTTATTATGTATAAGTACAATGACCCAATGATTTAAGTCAAATTAGAAGGGATTCCAAAGTGAAACTTAGTTGAAAACTAGAGTTCAATTGAAAGAACATGGGATGAATGATTACACCCTTAATTAGGCACACTTTGAACTCCATTGTTATGAACTGAGCTTCACGCTGAAGCTTAATTGAAAGCTACAACAATGAAACTTTGGGATAAAAGTGGCAATTGCATCATTAATTCATTTCGCGCAATTTGGTCTCAAATATTAGAATCTGGCTGTAAGGGAGAAGTGGAGTCGTTCTACAATCTCAGACACGGAGGTAACAGAAACTACAAATTGAATTACATCATGTCGGCCTTTTAGACACTGTTTTTCAGTCAAGGAGGCTTTGGACTTGCTAATGTTTTGTTACTTCCGCCATACATTTAATTCTTTCCTTTTCTCTCACTTCAGATAAGGAATAAATTTCTTGCTTACTTGGCCTATTCATTGCAAAAACAAAAAGAGATAGATGCATACCCCAATTCCCAGCCCCCAAATATCTTAAAAACAGCCAACGCCCTTTTATCTGTTCCCTTCCTATCTTTATACAAAAATAGCCTTAAGTGCCTCTCAGTTCTGGTTCTATCACCAAAAGACCTCGATGAGGATAGGTCGTCAGTGTTTTTCAAGAAAAGCAATATGTTTTTCACGGACTCAAAATAAAACAGTCATATCATTATTTCATAGATCTAATGCAACCACAATGATTTGCCTTTAGCAGATTTCCTATAGGCTGATAATAAAAACTGTGGAAAATGTCCCAAAGTTCAAGCGGCTCATTATCGCTAAGCAAAAGAGTGATAACAAAATGTTATCGGTGGTATATAAAATAAGCAGCGCTCCGTATCCTGTGGTGGCATCTCCGATAACTTCCCTATAGCCGTTCAAGAAATAAACCAATTTCATGTGGTTGGGCCTTGTGTACTAGCTAATGGTTATACATTTGCAAATGAAAATGGGAAATCAATATTTACAAGCATAGTTAGTTGGACATGATAAAAAATACTCTAGAAAATTGATCAATCATCAATATACGTAATATCAGCGACTAAAACATCTAGCAATAAGATAGCACACAAAATATAAGATTTTCAGCCTTATTGAAAATTGCGTCTTACTTCATTTTCATCCATCAGTAGATTTGCAGCCTTCAAGTCCCTATGTATAATATTATTTTGATGCAGGTAATTCATCCCTTTAGCTACATCAATCGCTACTTTAAGCAGAGTAGGTAGTTTAAAACTGCCCTTTTGTTTGTGTAAATAGTCATATACGCTTCCCCCAGACATGTACTCTACAGTCAAAGAAATGAAAGATAAGTGAACTCCTACTGAAACTGATACAGGAAATGGTTTGAAAACAGTGAGTCGGCAACTTTGAAACAATTCTGCAAGTTGGGTGATCTGAATACGATATTTACTACCTGTTACTATACACAAGTTGGGAGGCCTAGTACAAGCCCCTATGAATTGGACAACATTTTTGTGACGAACTTTTCTGCAAGTACAAATGAAATACAGTATCAGAGGAAAGATAACGACTTGACATGGTGCGTAATCTTGTTCTTGTAATGAAAAGTAAAGGATATAGCAATGTGACAATAAATACCATATATTTTCTGAACATATTTTAAGCATGGAGAAAGAAATCAAAGATAATAGCCATAAGCTTCATAGGGAGGTATAACCAGACAGACCTCATGATATACACTTCTTGGGCAAACTCCGTCTGCAATTCTGTGTTCAAGCGCTCAGATTTTAGGATTTTGATAGCTACATCCTGACTGCAGTATGTACCTTTGTATCTGAAACAATTACCTAATTAATTAAGTCTCCAGGAAACTAAAATCGCCAGAGGAATGATATAGCTCATAACAAACTTACAAGTCACCATATGAACCAGATGCAATCTTGTATTCAAATTTTAGAAGCTGATGATCAATTTCCCAGACGTCAATGCCATCAAAAGGTATTGTCAAATGGTCAAATTCACATTTGATCAAGTCTTGCTCCTGCTTTATGAACGATTGTGACGGGCTTGGCCATGATTTCTGAATGGAGCTACCCCTCGTTAAATGATAAGTACACAAAACTTCCAGACAACTGGCTAAATCTTATATTGCTCTTCAAGGAGAACAAGGTAACGACTAATCCTAGTAACTCAAAAAGTATTATCATTCAGAAAACGGCCAGAAATCTGTTCTTACCAAAGTCCTTTGTACATTAGTTGGGATTTAACTAGTGCAGAAAAAACATATCCAGAAATCTCGGCAGAATATCAAATGTCATTATATAGAACAAAATAACAGGAAAGTACCTCATTTCTCAAGATTTCCCTCTCCAATGCAGTTCGAAGTCGCACAACTTCCTGATAAGAAACATTAATAAATGTTCCATTGGACACATGGCATCAGAAGGAATATAATAGACAACCCTGACCATGACCGAGAAACCATAACACAGTGGTTTTACTTTTTCAATTAGAAAAAAAAAACAATTGGCACCTACCATGGGGCTCACACTGAATGCTGGAATTGGTGCTACAAATAAGAAGCATTGGAGCACAGAATTTCATTCACTTCTGTTTGAAATGTAAAATACTGCCACTTTATGCACTGAATTTAGAGGTGCAACACTGTAGCCTAGAACTCAACAAGCCAACTACAGAAAGGATTCCTATGCCGGAAAAAGTTAATTGGCGAACCAACACTTCTCTTGTTTAGAAAAAGATTATTTTACTGTAGACCTTTTTAAACTCATTTCCTAATAAGTGAAGTAGAGAATTATGACTGTGATATAACAACAATAACAACAACCCAATATAATCCCACAAGTGGGGTCTGGGGAGGGTAGGATGTACGCAGCCTTACCCCTACCCTGGGGAGGGCAGAGAGACTATTTCCGATAGACCCTCGGCTAAAGAAGGTGATGACTGTGATATATACAAAGTAATAATCAAGAAAGCAAGACAGAATCATTCCTCTTATTAAATTTATGTCACATTTTTTCTTATGAAATAACAAAAACCTAATGACATAATAATAGTTAACGAAAGTGTATGATATACTCTCATTGAATTCAACATAGTTATACTCCAATATGTTTTATCATAGACGATAGTCATACGTAAACCTTTATGCACTTTGATTTATTGAAATCTTAATGTTAAAAGTATTTATAACTGAATTTTCTAGACGTACAAGTACAAATCCTTTATATTATTTTTTAATCAGAATTATCATATTCCTTTTAAATTATGTAGCCTAAATAATTTGATGAAATTCTCATAAATTTTACATAGTTTAAAGTGGTTACTCAATTCTTAGTTGAGCTGAAAGCGACAATAAAACAGAACTTTAAACCATGCATACATTATCAGTCACTTCTTGATGTTAGGTCACAAAATATAACAGGCACCTAAGCGAACCCAGATCAAAGTGAGGATATAATGTCAGAGATGTACCTCATAGGGCCAACCATCAACAACAAAGACATCTAGGGAGTAGCCATCTACAGTGGAAAAGGCATGCGCTTCCTGGATGTTCAGCCCAAGCTCAGATAGTAATGAAGTTAACTGTCATATTCAAAGGTTCATTATTGTCTCAAATTCCTTTTCATGAGATATAAACTGATATAAAGAACTACTTCTTTTCTCGCAATACACAATCCTTTCTCACTGCATAACAATGCCAAAAAGGCAGGCAATATTTATGAATTTTAGTGTCACCAAATACGATTATGTCTGTTTTACTTGCACATTCCAAATCATGCATCATTTTGAAATCTGCAGCAAGATGAGAGTTGTGTTTTTCATGAAACAAAGGAACAGACAAAAGCCTTGCCCTTCATACATCAAGGTCCCTGAATTACATTTCTACATAAAGAATTAAATATTATACATGTTCATGAGTCAACAATTGGTTTCAATAATAAATGGACATTTTTTTAATGCCAAATAAAAAGCTTACCATATCCCACCTAGAGTAAATTTTTAGCAAGAAGATAGTGTATTGAATAAATAAGCGCATCAATTACCTGGCTCAAAAGCTTTGGCTTGTCATCTGTTGAAAATGTAATTTCATGCATGGGCCTGCAAAATTATTTACAATTTTATGCTTCATAATATATACTCGTCGAAGCGGAATGCACAAAGAAAAAAAAAACTATACCGTGAAAAATTTGCACAAGGAGCAGCAGTATCTTCATCTTGAACTTCAGATTTGATTGCTTCACAAGCAAGGGCTTCGAGATTATGGGAAGAACCAAAGGCAGGTGGAGGATGGACACTATGTATCAAAATGGAAGCAGCTATTTAGCATAGTCAATGACGAGTAAGAATTGAAGAATATATTAAACAACAGAAAAAGGCTTCAAAGAATCACTAAGTAACCAAAGAAATACAACGTCCTATGGGAAATAGTTTTCAGGTAGAATGTCACTGAAGGTGATACCTTCTGCTAACTTCCTTCTTTGCAAGGCTCGAATGAAAAGAATCTCTTATGTTTCCATCAGGAACCGGAGCAACCTGCACAACGCCAAGTTTGATTCAATCCATAACTAGCATATCCTGGGAATAATTAGGTACTGGACAAGCAACAATAAACAAAAAATACAAAGAACCAAGATTACACGGAGATGCGTTGTCTATTGAACTAGCTAGTCAGATTGAACGAACATTTAAAATATCCTCCTTAACTCCAGAAAAAGGCATGCTTGATTTAAATGTATGTGATATCAAGAGCAAAGCAACTAAAAGGTGTTATCTTGCAAGAGTAGTTTAATTACCTGCACCAACCGGACATCAAAGGCAGGTCTATTAGCTGGATCATGTGCAAGATGTAGCAATCGCTTGTGTGTGAGTACATCTTCTGCCCTTTCGACGTTCACATCTAATGCGTACCTTAAATGCAAAAATAAGGTATTCTGTTTATTGATCAAGCAATTTTGGCGGCACATAAGTATGCATTTCTCCAAAAAAAAAAAAGTATTCAGCATTTTGCAACGTCGTGCATCTAAAAACACGCACATTAATACATCTGCAAAAATGTGAACTGCTTAGCAAATTCAACTGGTTCATCGAAATCTTAACAAGATAAGATAACAAACTTTTCGGCAAGTAAAACCTAAAAAACTAAGACCAGAATGAAGCTGGAAACGATAACTGGCATTATCGACTTCTAACTTGATAAGGAGATTGAAACTGTCGACCAAAAATAATCCAATCTCCCAAAGGCACAACAAATGCGAACGACAACGGTACATTTGAGATCATATGTTACTAATATATTATCGTCAATAGAAAACCGCATAAAACGTACTATATAATTGTACGGATTAATACATAGAGAGAGGTAGAAAGGTAAAGTTACCGAGTAGGAAGACGATTGAAGTGAGCCCAAAGTTCATCGTCAAATCCAGGTTCTACAGCCTCGACGTTGTTTGATTCCTTAAGCCTCCGTAAAACCTCATTGTAAACCTCCAATTTTTTTCTCTGATGACGACCACTAATTGTAGTCGCCGAATCCACCACTCTACTCCCACAACTCTCGTTATCCTCTATCGCCATTTCACCTCTCTCAGTAGTCTTCCACCTGAATGAAAAATAATGGCCGGCCGCGGTGCAGTTTACGTAAAGTGAATCTTCGTTATGGAAATGGAAAATTACAGAATTCAAATTCTACTTTATATAAAAAATGCATGTTTAATTTGTGAAAGAAAAATGGGAAGAATTATTAAGAAACAAACGGCGGTGGAGTGGTTTTGAGGAAGGTTTCATTCCCATTGGTCATATCGTTTTTCCCTTTCTCTCTGTGCGGGGGTGGGTACATGAAATGAATCATGTATGTATTGTGTACAAGTATAACCCTTTTTTGACTCGGGGTAAAGATGGGATTTTCATTGGCACAGTCAAGTTGACGTGGATCTGCTTATCTTCGATCTGCTTTTTTTGCGTGTTAATTACATTCCTTTTTATTTTGGGCTTTGCTTAATATTCTTACTTTGGCAAAATTTAGGTGATGAATAAACCCACAAGTGGGTATTAAACAAAATATACTACCACTAGGGATAAAAAAAAAAAACAGATTATGGGATATTCTCCGGGAATATATAGTTGCTGCTGCGCTATTAAGTATTAAGCCAAAGCTTCACCGCAACAATAGCCAATTAGAGCATTCACATCAACACCGTATGTGTATCTACTCTTTTCCAGACGAACTGTACAAATGTAGGGTTCGAAGGATAACGTGGGAGATTAAATTTATATCGTGTTTGGTTGGTGGTATAATTTAATTTTAGGATAAATTTATATCACTAATCAAATACGGTATAAATTAAATTCCAAACTTAATCAGGATATCACATCTTATCCCACTTTATCCCATCCAACTTGGGATTATTTTATCCCACCTCCCATGTGGCATAAATTAGTTCTGGAATTATAATACCGGGATAATTTAGCTCGAGTATCAAACTACTGATTTACGAGTAATCGGTTATACTGTTCGTTTTTTATGCTGTAATCATGGATTGTTTTATTATTATATGATGATTTAATTATGCAAGATTATAATAGGGAGATTGTTTATGGGTTGAATAATAATAAAATAATTATTATGTGATGCATAAAATATAAATTACCATGCGGTGAATAATAATAAAATGGGAATTATTAAAAAAGAATGGTCGAATTTGAGTTAAGTAGACAAAAGTGAGTTGCTCTAGTGGTGAGCGCCCTCCACATCCAATTTAGGGGTTGTGAGTTCAAGCCACACCAAAAGCAGGGTGGGGAACTTGGAGGGAGTGATGACGAGGGTCTATCGAAAACAGCCTCTCTACTATACTAGGTTGTTGTTGTTGTTGGTCGAATTTGAGTTAAATCAATTTAAAAGTATTTTTTAGCTTAAATTCATTGTCACCACTCATCAGCAAGAATCGGCGGGGGATTTTGTTTTATTTACAAAGTCTGATGACGAGGGTCTATCGAAAACAGCCTCTCTACTATACTAGGTTGTTGTTGTTGTTGGTCGAATTTGAGTTAAATCAATTTAAAAGTATTTTTTAGCTTAAATTCATTGTCACCACTCATCAGCAAGAATCGGCGGGGGATTTTGTTTTATTTACAAAGTCTCATTCTTTTATTAGCATCACCATTCAACAACATGCCGTCATTATCACGAATAAATTTTTAAATCAAATAACATAATTAAGGTGCAAGCTAAGAGCTTTCTTTCCAACATATCAAGTTAGCCTTCATGAAATATCATGGGTACCTTTTTGTCACATTAAAGTATAACTAAAATTTTGAATTTAGCACGAATATATTATTGTTCACAATAACCTTATAGAGCTTCACATCACTGATATCTTGTCATTGCAACAACTTATAAATTTTGTGTTACAATACGTAATTAAAAGAGTGACCGGTTTTTAACATTACCATTGTACTTAATTATTTCAAAAGTGAAAATATTGAATTTATATTTCACCGAAGTGAAAATAATTTAGCTAGCTTCTCTATTCATCAGGAATAAATTAAACATTAGCTATTGAATGATCCTTTTAGTCTTTTATTATAATAAGAGAGTTAAAGGTCAATGTTAGATCTTCTTTTTGCTCGTGAACTTTTGGTCGAAAACGAGTCTGCCCTATTGTCTGATAAGTTCATAGGAAAGATATGAAATGCAGATATGAGAAAGCGAGAGACATACTGCATGCATGCTGGTTATGCTTTATGGACTGAAATGGCTAAATACTCCTATTTCATGCAGATTCTCAATGATTATTTGCAAATTGCAAAATATTGGACTATTTTGAAAAGGTAACACTAAATCAAAATAAATTTATTGCTGCAATCGAGTCAGCAACACATAAATACATAATGGACTGCATGCAATAGGGGCGGGGCAGGGCAGGGCAGGTCTTTGTGGATGCAGGCGCAACCAGTGGCGGACTCAGAATTTTGTACAAGCGGGTTCAATCTTAAAAGTACATGACTTTAGTCGTAAAATAGAAGTTGTCAAGTGGGGTTCAAATAAAATATTTATATAATATTTATGCAGCTTTAATCGTAATTTATACACATACAAAATATTATTTTTGATAAAGCGGGTCGCTTGCCACCACGTGCGTCCGCCACTGGGCGCGACGGGTGAAAAATAGAAAAATTGCTAGGCGGGACGGGGCGGGTTAAAATTTTTGTGGCTTTAATACAACCCCGCCCCGCGGCCACTGCCATCCCTACATGCAAATGCATATGAATAAGAACTCACTGTATTTTTACTAAAGTATCCCAAGATACAACTTCAAAGATCGTCATTATTCAAGTTTAGAAAATGTCGTCGTAATTAAAAGTTTCATCACAAAATCTATGTGGCAGAGAATTAGCACCCCTATTTGTTTGATTTACATTAAGGCTGAGCTATAGTAATTGTAATTTTGTCAATATAATCTAGTTAATTTGAAGTTGAATTGCATTTGCTAACATAAGGCCTTTAGATCTAATTAAATTGCATTGTTTTACGTATTTTCTAAATACTCATTTTTCTTTGTTTCCTCCATCTCATGACGAGATTTTTCTGGGTAAATAAATTTGACTTTCAAAACAAAGTGCCCCCAAATACTATTATTTCATTGTTGACTTTTGGTTTAATAAAGGAGAGTGGTACTCCATTAATTAGGAGGTTTAATGGAATTAATAATATGGAATTTTTTCCCGGATGAGGGATTATGTTTGAGTAAAAAAATCTGAACCAAACCGATAAATAAATATATAATTTTATATATACTTTTAAGATTTTTTATAGAATTTTCTTTTAAAAAATGTCTAGAAATATTTGCGATGGGATGTAATATTTAGTTAATATAAAGTGCTATATTTTTATTAACTTTAACTAATGGGTTGTATGATCACTTTCTTATCAAGTATTAGTAAAATGCGTCAATCTCTTTGTTCTTCCATGTTCATATGTCAAGATCTATTAAATTCTTATATTTTTTCGAATTTAAAGTGGTATTTCGATAATTTAAAATTAAATAGAATATATCATTATATAGGTACGATGATTTTTATGTTTAATTATTAAATCCGGTTAACTTTAAAAGTGTACATCAACGAAAAATTATTGTCAAACGACTAAAAAACAACTATCATGTGTTATTAAGAAAATTCTCACATAAGAATATTTTAATAGATCATATGTTTGTCAATTTTTTCAATTTTTATTAAACATATATTTACTTATAAAAAATTTAACAAAATAAGATTAAAATGATATTCATGTAAAAAAGAACACGAGAAACCCGAAAAACTCAATAAAACCGAACAAATCCAAACCGATACAATTGGTTTGACTTGGTTTTCAAAAAAACCGTACCAACTCGGTTCATGTACACCCATAATGATATGTGTGGTCTTTAGGCTAATTAATCATATCATTACAGAGGTATAACTAGAATAATCCAAAATCTCATGCCAAAAAAGTGGACTTGATTCTTAAACTCGAGGTATGCGCATAACAAAAGGAATAAACCCTGCCAATAGATTAATCAAATGAGAAATTCTAGAATAAATGACACTAGTACAAAGTAGTGTATGATTCAATTAACAATTACTTGTACTATGTTACACGTATAGAATTTTAACTTGTATTCTGTTTCGTATTTTCACCAGTACTTTGACAGTTCATTAACTCGTTAGTTTAACTTATCTGTCATATATAACACTCACATAATATTAGATTAAATAAAAGGCATTAATAAGCGTGACAAACATTGATATGAATTTGACTTTTTCGACTTAGTTGAACGAGTAAAATCACATTTGAAATTACTTCTTGCCTTCGGTTATTAACATAAACCAATTATCGTGAAAACATTATGGATGCCATTTTCCATTTGAGATATGAAGTTGAATTGAACTTTTCCTAATAAAATTTGAATTTTTATTTGCTCATCACAATCCCAATTTAAGCAAAGAGATGTATATATATGTAGGTATAGACAAGTGTTGTAATTCAGCAAATCTCCTAAACAAAGTAAACTCGTAAAGCTGTACAAATAAATAAATAAAAATCCTAAACAAGGTAAAGATATAAAGACTTTACAAAAGATTAATGCCAAGCCAACAACTGTCGAAATCTCCATTGTTGGTTCAAAATTGATGATTAATTATTACTTCCTACTAAGGATTAACTATAATAAAAATGCCGACTTCTTCAAATTATAACTTTGGAGGGAGGGAAGCAAACAAAATTAAGAAGAGGTTAATTAGGGCTAATTGTAAGATTAAAGTGGGAGCACCGAGCACGTGGATGGATGAAAGGCAGTACGTGGCTGACATTCATGACTAAGAGGGCAGCACGCGAATGGATGAGGAAAAACACGTGGCTAACATAAATATACGTAGAATTTGAAGTTTTTTATGAGTTATGAATTTGTTACCAAACACATAATAATATAGTTACTTAATAGACAATTAAATATTATAAGTATATATTTAATTTCGTCATTCTTGAGCCGAGGGTCTTCGAAAGCAGCATCTCTACTCGTTGGTATAGGTGTAACATTTGCATATACTCTACCTTCCTCAAATCCTGTTTGCCAAAATTTACTGGGTTGTTGTTGTTGTTGTTATATATATTTTTAATAATTTTTTTAATATAATACAATATTTAAGCAAAAATTATCAGGTTTATTCGAACCATACTAAGGGTGTGTTTGCTATAACGGAAAATATTTTCCGTGGAAAATATTTTTCAAGAAAATATTTACTTGGAAAACAAGCAGTAATCTTATTCATTTTTCGATGTTTGGTACGCAATTAAGGAAAATAATTTCTCAAGAGTATTCATAAATAATTTAGATACAATAAACATGAAGCCATAAACTTTCGAACCCACAAATTTCATAAACTTCTGAATCGCTAAACTTTCGAACCCGTAAACTTTATAATTTCTAAACCCTTAAACTTTCAAATACATAAACCTCCGAACTCATATCTTTGGAACTTGTAAAATTTCGAACCTGTAAATCGAAAGATGAATAAACTAAAACCGAAATATATAAAAAAAAAAAAATTCCCGAGGGGGGAGGGGGCAGGGCCGGGGGGGAGGGTGCAGGAAAACGAAAAAATAAAAATTTGAAATTACAAAAAAAAAGTAAAAAAAAAATTGTGTGTGTGTTAGAATTCATACTATCTTTCTTCCGAATACTGATTACCAAGAATTTGAACAAAAAGTGGATACGGTTGATAAAAAACCATTATCAACAGAAATTGACGAGTTCTTAACTTTAATCAATTAATTTGGTAACGAACCAAAATCGAGTTTAAATTTGAAAGACCTTTCTATATTTTCAGACCAAGAACAGGGAAGAGTGAATTCAGAAAAAAGAACTAAATTTGTATTCAATGCAATTGATCCTAATGGGACAACATCTGAAAAAAAAATTGGGGGGGGGGGGGGAAGGAGGGAGGACTGGGTGGGTGGTGTAGAAAAATGAAAAAATAGAAATTTGAAAATTACAAAAAAAAAAGTAAAAAAACAAAAGACTTTTTGTGTGTGTGTGTGGGGGGGGGGGTAGCAGGTGGTGGGTGGTGACGGAAAAAACTGAAAATTTGTAAAAAAAAAAAAAAAAAAAAAAAAACCTTTTTTGGAGAGAGGGAGTGGATGGATAGGCGTGGGATCGGGTGGATGGATGTGGGGTGGGTTGATGAGGTTGGGGAAGATTAAGAAGGAATTGTGATAGGAAAATATTTTCCAAATTATTCAATCCAACCAAACATAGAAAAATTAAAATATATTTCCCGTAAAATATTTTCCTTCGTACCAAACACACCCTAAATACTCCAATTCTGCATAAATGACCTTTGGGAGTCACCAAAGGTCATTTTGTTACAGCGTTGTAAGGGGAGACCTGTAGCCGGTGGAATATGCGGCTTTCCCAAGCGTAAAGACTAAATAAAGTATAGAAGAGATAAGTGTCCGAACCTTATCCGGTTAAATTAAATGAAATTTCTTTTTCGATATGCTAACGTGGAATAGAGTCAGAGATTCATGATGTCAAATTATGTATGGGCAACATAGAACTGTGACTTGATGTTTTTCCCATGTGTTTTTAATTAGCTGGCTGCTGGACGAAACACGAGTCGATCCCACATTGTCCTTTTTTTCTTTTTTATTAAACGACCCCACATTATATTGTCTAGTAACCCCACATTGTTTAGTACTGCAATTAAATTACTACTAGTCTTGAATTCTTTTTATTGTGAAGTATTTCGAAAGAGGAACTAATTAATAATTTTAGTGTTTTTAATCTTATAATAATAGGGTGAGTTTTTACCCGGAGTCTAGTCAGGAATAACTTGTGATTAATATTCACATAGTAGAAATTAATCTAACCTTGGGCCGTGAATCACGTAGCTAGTGTGGCGACTCATGCAATATTTTACATTCTTACCTAATACTAATATTAGTACGAACATGCATTTTCAAGAGGACCGCATAATCCTTTTTTTTTTTTTTTTTTTTTTTAGTTTCCCGGGCGTTCGGTATGCGTATTGGAATCCGATTATATTCGGATTCGCGCATGGTGTGGCTCAATTCGGACGAAAGCATTCCCTATCAAGGATTTTTCCATACCCAGGGCTCGAACCCGAGACCTCTTGTTAAGGGAGAAGCAGCCTCATCCGCTGCACCACATCCTTTGGCAGTGAGTACCATATAATCCTTACATAAGGCCGGTTTCATACATTTTCATGTCGTGTTCCTTTTATGGGCTGTCATATATCTCCTTCATAAATGTTTCACAAGATTGAATCTTTTTTATTCAACTCAAATGTTCGAGCTTATGTATATTATAGGAGTATATTTTTTTACTGCAAACAATGAGGGATTAATGGGAGGAAAGGGAGGTCTAAAAGACATTGAAACTCAAAACCAGTAAATTGATTAAATGCTAGTTTCATATTATTTTGATAATCTTGAAAAGCTTATAACTAAGTGAATGAAGGCAAGAAGAAAGTTAAAAGGCAGTTTTCTATTTATTTCTTGTGGTCACAATTCACAAGTCTCTTGCGCTTATGGTCCCAGCTAGTTCAACATTTGATTGATTTGCATGGATATCAATAAAAGAAAGAGACTATGTGTAACACATTTTCTAAGAGACTATGTTTAACACAAACTAGTGATAATTAAGTTAAAAACATTGCGAGGCTTAGAATTACTGAAAAAAATGGACCTAGCAATATTCATCAATTTCCGAGTTAAGAGCTAAGACCACTAAATTAACACAAATTTATGTTCTATATTATTTCTCATTATTACGTATCAGATGTTATTTAAAAGTAAACTCATGTTTGCACTAAGGATGTTCTCTTCATTCACTCTAGCTTGTCATATATAAGATGATAGCAATATTTAAATTAAAGGAAGAAAAGAAATGCCTTTTGACAAAATTAGGGTTAGGTTGAGGACAAAAGAGTGTTAGGTCGTGCCTTCAGGCTTCAATAATTGTTAGTATATCTAGTTTAGGTTATTTCCTTTTATCACTTCAATTTTTTAAACCAATAAGTCTAACTTTTTTCTTTAATTTGATAAAAGGATTAATAAATCTAAACAAATGAAAGAAGATAAAGGAAAAATGACACTGTATAGCCGCTGTAAAAATAATAGCCGAAAATATATATAAAATTTGTGTATTTTCGTATATATATACATTTTGTAAGTTATATACAAAAATTATACAAATTTTATATTTTTTTTTCTGCTACCAAATTTAAATAGTTTTTGACGCGGCTAAAAGTGATAGTACCCCCTAATTAAAACGACACATAAAAGCCTAAATGTGAGTTATTTCCGCTGCAGAATTAAGAAGTGATAGACCTTGTGTAGGTTCATTGAATCTAGACGAGTTCCTAAAGTACAACGAATTTAGACACTATTTTTACAAGTACCATTTGATTTACTTATTTATTTATTTTGCAATATTCGAATCACAAATTCAAAGATAAAAAATTAACAAATACTAAAGCATGGCGAACACTCAAAAAACAAGCGATCTGTCGTCTACATCTTTGTTTTCCGAATCTGGACATGTAGATGTTTCTGTAAAGCTATTTCTTTAGTGGGATAATATAGGAAAATGGAATTGCAATTTATTATTCCTTAAAAATAATATGCATGATTCGAGATATCTGCCCTTTCTTTATTTAAGATTATCTGGAATGACAAATGCTCTGCAGAGAAAATATTTAAATCGAGTTAGTACAATCTTGAGATGTCAAACGGTTAAGTGATCAAAATATGAGCCTCAACTTTTTAAAAATATGGCCTCAGATATAGGTCTTCCTAAATTTCTATTTACCAGTTTATATTGCAAGTTTCAATTAAAATTTTAGAAAAGAGGGTGCTCCCAAAGTCAAAGCCATTGTATTTAGCATTTACCTGACAAATTTAGAGTCTGGAAAAAAAATCGAATATCAATTCAAGATTAATGAGAAAATGTCGCTGCTGCTAGCGAGCTAAGAAATAAGGAATATATTGAGTTAATGGAGAAATAATAAAGAATAACGAAATAACAGAGGTCTCGGGTGGAGTGGTAAGTACTCCTTCATTCTTAACCAGAGGTCTCGGATTCGAGTCCCTGAGTATGGAGTCGCCTTTGTTAGAGAGTGCTTTATCCCCAATATGGGACTTCCCGGCGCGAATCCGGATTTAGTCAGGCCCCAATGTAGGTACCTGACACCGAGTGGGAAACCAACCAAAAAAAAAAAAGCCAGATCTTATAAGTTATATATGTACGCTAAAATATAAAGAATTATTGCATTGTCGATAAGATTATTACTTTATATTTCCATATTACCATATTAAGGTCATTTTGAAAGTTAGGTGGTGTTGTATTAAAGCTTTTACCTAATAGCTCGAAAATTCTAGTGCATAAAGTTAAACTCTATGACTACTATAATATATGAATTTAATGTAGTTTAGAAACAAAAATATCTTGAGAAATTTTTCAAGTTAACTAAATATATATTGACAATAGTTTGTTCCTCCGATATCGTTTTAATTTGCTATCCATATTCCCCCTCCATTTTTCTGGAACGATATTATTTCACCAATTAATCTAACTTTTGATTTTTCAATCGCCATTCTCGTTACTAATTAATGTATCGAAGTCTTCATTTTTAATTAGAGCTTAGATTTTAAATAGACATGATTATGCTTCAGATGAAAGTAATATCTGGTCCAACGTATGTTCACTCATGATTATGATTCCCATTGGTTGCGCCTTAAAATATTAAAATCCACCTCATATTAGTTTTTCTCTGAAATGCAAAGAATTGCTTTACAATTCAAACAGAATTGCTAATTACGATATTGATTAAATAGTAGTACTATATTTCTCTTCAATTCAGCATTGTGCGCATTTATAATGCGAGTACAATTACTATTTCTTACCATGTATACAAAGTATGTATTTTTAAATGAAAACTTACACAAATGTCCCAAATAAATCTCAACTTACCAACCTCTAGCCATTAGTCATAGACTTACCAAAACTAGCCAACAAAAATTGAAAAACCAAATAATAGGGTTCTTTCTCTCAAAGAATCACATGGAAAAATCACCTTCCATATTTTTAAGCGTGATTAGCAATATTAGATACAAGACGGAAAGGAAATTTCATGGACGGGGTAGCAAATAAGGTGATGAAATACAAAAATCTATACAATATTCCAAAAATTTAAACAAAATTTTTTTTTTTTCAATGAGTATAGTTGAAATTCATTTAAAATATATAGATAAGTCAATATACAAAATTTGAGAAAGATTGGAGGTGATTTGGACTGGTTTTGTATCAAAATTCGTAATTAAATCGAGTTCAAAAAAGTCTTCTGCGACACATGTATCAAACATATATCACGCATGTATCTCACACACAGGTATACATGGATATACATGCGATACACAATTGATACAAATATGATACATATATGATACACAAATGATACACAGTGTGATACACATATCATTTTTTTTCATGTTCAGCTTTTACTTCGAATTTTCAACTCAAACCACCTCAAAACTTCACCAAATCATCCCAAAACTGAGATTCAAGCTCCTTAGGTTGCGCCCAATTTATTCTAATAACACTCACTCAAAACAAAGCAAAAATTTGATATTTTTTTGCTACAAATAGCTAATTGGCTAATTTGGCTAATATTAGTAATATTTTATCAATTGGCCAATTTTTGTAATGAGCTACTTATAAATGGACATAGTTGATAATTTCTCTTTTTAAATTGGCCAAATACATAGACAGCCCATTAAATTTGGCCCAATTTTTTATTTTGGCGCTTTAACTCAGCTTGTTCTATTTTGGCCCTCCAACTCCATTTCTTTTGTTCCACTTTGACACAAAAGCTGACTAGATTCCATGTGTGACTTGCCTCACCCTTGTAGGCGCGTGAGAGCCATATTTTAAGCCAAATTTCATACTCCCAACGTAGAGGCGGATCCAGAATTTAAATCCTATGGATTCAATTTTAATGTTTTTAACATTGAACCCATTATATTTTTAAAGTTATGGGTTTATATCTATTTTTTTTACAATTTTAATGAATATTTACATACAAATTTTTACACCGCGTCGAAAGTTATGGGTTCAGTTGAACCCGTAGTTATTACTGAAAATATATAAAAAAAAATATTTTTTCCCCCGGATGTGGGCAGAAAAAAAACAAAAAAATAATAATTTGAAATTACAAAAAAAGTAAAAAAAAAACGTTGAAGGGGTGGAAGGTGGGTGGGGTAGCAGCTGGGTATTTGAACGCGCTGCATTTTTACCTGGGAGAAAAATTTTTGTGTCAAAGTGGAACAAAAGAAATGGGGTTGGAGGGCCAAAATGGAACAAGGCTGAGTTAAAGTGCCAAAATAAAAAATTGGGCCAAGTTTAATGGTCTATCTATGTATTTGGCCTTTTAAATTCTTGATTTTCGAAAGACTGAGTTTAATTTCAAGAAAATTGTACTCTTTTTTTTTCTTGCAAAAACTTCGTAAACAAACACTAATTTTAAAAACCCAAATACTAATTGTTTTTCTGCAAAAATTCAAACAAACGCCAATATAATGATATCAGTAGATGTAAAACTATGGTGAGTAAAGGTGCTAAAAGGGATAAAGTAGACCTGAAATCACTTCAAAGAAAATTATCTCGAATGATCTATAATTTCTTCGGACCCATGAAGACCTAGCAAAATATAGGTACAATGAAAAAAAATATATATCTATATAGAAGATATAGTAGAGAATATATTTTAATCATGTTAGCACTTTTATTTCATATCCTATGTTTTTCTAGGAGTTGTTTAGCCTTTTCAAAAATTTATGCATTAATAGAAAATATAAACTTTTAGTACTTTTTTATTTTTATATAATATTGGCCTAAGATGAGTTTAGATTGAGTAACATGATTAGAGAGAATTCACATGGTTAACCTAAACTTATTCGAGATTGAAACGTAATTGTTGTAGTACTTATCTAACGATATAGCTATGCTATTCACTCTACAATTGCAGCATAGGAGGGGCACTGATCCAACATGAAAGCAAGTTAACAAACCTTGGTAGGGTTAAAAGTTGCAGACCTGCACGACTTAAGCAGGATAACTCTAAGGGCTCGTTTGATATGAGGGATAAAGGATAATTAATCCGGAACTAAATTTGAGATGAGTTTATACCATGTTTGGTTGGGATAAAATCGTGGTATAACTAGCCGGAACCTAAATATTGTATTTGTGGACTCAAAATACAGTAATAGGTGTAAAAAAAATACATATCTATATATAGCGTATAAATAGAAGACGCTATACCTTAACGGTAACTTTTTTCGTTAAGGTATAGCATCTTCTATTTGCACGCTATATGGCCTGTCGATTTGACTGTCATATATAGCGTCTTGTTATTGTACGATATATATAGCGTTTTCTTTTCATACGCTATACCCCTATCTAAATACAGCCTTCGTCTTCTTCCCCGACCAGAACCCTTTCCCCCATTTTTTTTAAAATCACCCTGCTTCTGGTCCCCCCCACTGCCCGATTTAAAAAAAAAAATTTGTGGGCCCCTCCCGTCACACAAAAGGTGAAGAACGTAGGTCCCACATCATATTGGAGCATTATATAATTGTGGTTTAACTCCTTCGTCTTCAATTTTTCACACAAAACACTCACTACATCGAGGTATTTCGATTTATTTTATGTCCAAACTTGTATAATAATCTATATCACTACCTATTGAATGTGTTTCCATGTCGTTTTGTGTTTTATTTGCGAAACTAGTATGTTATATTTATCCGGACTTAGATATTAGTGTTCTAAAAAAAATGTAAAATTGAGATTTAATTTTTTATGTTAATATCCGAATTTAGATATTAGTGTTTCCATGTCGTTTTGTGTTTTATTTGCGAAACTAGCATGTTATATGTATTTTTGTTAATGTTATGTGATTAAAATGTATTTGCTGTTTATATTTAGTTTATTTATTAGCGTAATATAATGTAGAAACTTTTAGCGTAGTAAACCGTATAGTATTTTAGCGTAGAATCCCTGTAGTTTAAGTGTTTTTTATATTGGTAGATGAAGATATATACTTTGTACAATTAAATAATCAAAATATTGAATTTGACACACATAAAAATTCATGATAGTTTGGTGCTACTGGGCCTCAAATATCGAGCCTGGAACCCAATAGGTATATATATTTAAGAATTTAAATTATTAAACAAACACACACAAAATAATCAAAATATTGAATTTGACACGCATAAATATTCATGATAGTTTGGTGCTACTGGGCCTCAAATATCGAGCCTGGAACCCAATAGGTATATATATTTAAGAATTTAAATTATAAACCAAACACACACAAAATAATCAAAATTTTGAATTTGACACGCATAAATATTCATGATAGTTTGGTGCTACTGGACCTCTCATATCGAGCCTGGAACCCAATAGGTATATATATTTAGGAAGTTAAATTATAAAACAAACACACACAAAATAATCAAAATATTGAATTTGACACGCATAAATATTCATGATAGTTTGGTGCTACTAGGCCTCAAATATCGAGCTTGGTATCCAATAGGTATATATATTTAAGAATTTAAATTATAAAACAAACACACACAAAATAATCAAAATATTGAATTTGACACGTATAAATATTCATGATAGTTTGGTGCTACTGGGCCTCAAATATCGAGCCTGGAACCCAATAGGTATATATATTTTGTTCAATTAAATAATAAACATACAATTAATGTTGTTGAATTTACAGTTGACGACATGGACACGTCGCCTATACATCCCGGCCCTTACTCTCGTGAGCTATTAGTGCTTCAGGGCGATCATAGGTCCGCCCATATATGGGAGGAAGAGTTACTGTCCCAGACTCTCCGCGCTAGGAGAGTGGACGACCTGTGGGATTTTCTGAGGCACAGAGATCTCCACGAGTGTGTAGTCCATCGCCTCCAGGCTATGGGATTCTATAGGATTATTGAGATCGGGCGGATACAGGTTGACTGGGCTTTGATCACGACGTTGATTGAGCGGTGGCGACCGGAGACGTACACTTTTCACCTGCCCATTGGCGAGGCTACCATCACGCTGCAGGACGTGGAGGTTTTATATGGCCTGCTCGTTGATGGCATGGCCGTTTCACTGCCTATTGCCATGAGATCTATAGCGCGTGATGCTTATTTGGACATGCTGCAGCAGCTCACGGGTTTCAGGCCACAGGACGAGACTGCATCGTCGGGTGCCAGTCGGTTGACTTTGACACCTATTAGACAGTACCTGGAGGTATTCCACCCCGATATCACCGACGATACAGATGAGGTACATATCACCCGGTATACGAGGTTGTTGCTGCTTCTTCTATTTGGAGGTGTCTTGTTCCCGAACACGTCGGGGAACCTAGTCAGCCTGAGATTTCTTCATCATCTTCAGCTGCTAGATGAGTTACCCTATTACAGCTAGGGTGTTGTTGTTCTCGGCTACATGTATAGGCAGATGTGCCGGGCGAGCATGGGCACTCAGAGAGATGTTTGTGGTTTTATGCCGCTTCTACAGGTGACAACATATTCAAATAATCTGTTCATCAGTCCCAACTCTACCTAGTTAGAATTTATCTTAAACCTTACGTCAACTTTGCATGTTAGGTTTGGGCTTGGGAGCGATTCTTGCAGTTTCAGCCACCTCAACCACAACTACCTCCTAATGTACCACCTCCGTTTCTCCCTCTAGCCAGGAGGTGGGTTCTCCGCCGTACACTTTTACGAGAGTATGATGGTCATCATAATCTCCCCCTCTGCAGGGATGTGTTAGATATACTGGAGAGCGCACAGGTAAATATGTACCTAAACTTACCTGGTATAGATTAACTTAGTGTTGCGCATACTCACGTTTCATGTTGTTATTTGATAGTTCATCTGGACGCCATACAACGACGAGTTGATAGCTTCCCTGCCAGCTTATTGCTCGGCCGACCGATTGATTTGGAGCACTTCTGCCCCACTCATATGCCTTGATATTGTGGAGCATCATGCCTCGAAGCGGGTACTTCGGCAGTTTGGCCTCTCACAGTATATACCGAGGGGGCCTATATGTGAGCCTACGCATTATCAGAGAGATGATCGTTACAGGGCGGACGACGCATTTATGGCATGGTTAGCGGCACAGATCCATATTTGGGACCATCGAGATCAGATGATTCTGCCCCCACCTACACATATGGAGGAGGTGGCTATTCAGAGGTATATGTCCTGGTACCGGCACGTCACCCGAATTTTTATCGAGAACCCTATTCATCAGGCTGGCGGTCGGTACATTCCTTACGCCGGGCGACACGAGGCACTGGTATGTTTTCTGTTATTATTCATTATACTACTATATTTTAGTGCAATATATGTAGTTTAGATTATATACGTTGTGCAGGCTATTGGACTACATACAGTCTACCAGATGGCACTGTAGATGCAGGATTATGTCGGCGATCCTACGGTCGCCTTGCAGGATTACAGCTGTCGATTTGTAGAGTTGGCTGCCCGAACACTGCAGCAAGCCTGGGAGGATCTGCGCTTGGCACACATGCTTGATTATGTAGAGCCAGAGCAGTACGAGCGAGGCCCTGGTGTGGCACGAGGTAGTGGTGCCCGACGAGGTGGTGGTGCCCAACGAGGCGGGGGTGCCAGACGACGTGGCGGTGGGCGGAGAGGAGGTGGTCCCCACCAAGGGGGTGTTGAGGCCCCTGCTGATTATGCTGCTGCCGATATGCCCGGTGGCCTGCATGAGACGGACATGCCGTCGTACAGCCTTGGGATGGATCTCACTCTAGGGACTTCGCAGGTGACCCCGTCAGGTCAATTATTGATCACGGGCACAGACCTTTCCAGAGTGGATTGGGATACATACTTTCCAGGCCTGTCTACTATTGTTGAGGATAGGCCGACCCGAGATTTACATAGTGGGCGCCGGCTGAGTTATGGTTCGTCATCACAGGCGCAGGTATAGTTTTCATAGTATTGAATTAGAATTTGTTTTTATTTTCCATAACTTTGTTAATTTCCTTTTTAAGGCTGAACGCGAAGTTGACATTGCTGCGACAGATGCTTACATTCAGGAGCCCGACGAGATAGTGGTACGACAATTTAAATTGTTGTGACTTATTTTATACTTTGATATACTCAGCTTTTTATTCTTATGTAGGTTTCTACTGGACTGACGGCCCCTTCTACTGATCCTGTCAGCACCACAGATGATCATGCAGCGGCGCATCCGGCTATAAGGAGGCGACTTGATGATGACGATCCCGATAGCGTACCCAGGCGGGATGCGATGCGCCTCAGGCCAGCGGCTGCATTGAAGCACACTGGATGCGGGACACATTGATTTTATTCTTTTTTTTCTGTATTTGATGTAAATAATATTTTTGTATATACATTAACAACAACTTTTATATAATATGTGCATTACTTTTTTATTTCTCTGTTAATTAGCTAGTTTCGTACTACAACACAAACACAAGTCGCAAAAACTTAAATTCCATTACAATGAACACAAACACAAACATAGCAACTTATAACTAATAAAAATAGCTAGTTTAATACTACAACACGAACACAAACATAGCAACTTATAACTAATAAAAATACATGACACAGGAAAAATAAAGATAAAGTCATACAATAAACACATACATTTAGTCACTGCCGCCAATTATTCTCCGCTCCAACCAGTTAAATTGTTCTTCCAGCTTATTTTTTTTTCTTCTACCTCTTTAAGTTTTGCTTTCAACTCCGCAACCTCTTTTTTACGTTCTTCTTCACGTTCCCACTGTTGTGCACACACATTATGAAGATGCTGCAACAATTCTTTGTAGTATTCCTGATGACAGGGTTCATCAAGCCATACCTCAAAATCGCAAGTAGGTTCGTCGGGAACCTTATAAAACTTGTTCATACAGTGCCAATAGCAGCGTCCAGCTTCACCATTATCCTAACATCTTTGCGTCATGCATTTTTTGCCACACTCACACCTTGGTACATAAAGAGGTTGAGCCATTTGTGCGTTAAGAAAAACTCTCTTTTCTTGAAAGATTTGCTATTAGTTATTGATGAGCGCAGAAAATATGTAGAATGAGCTCGTTATTTATAGGCAAGACAACACACATAACGTACTCTTTGACCACGCTATATACACACATAATGTAATATTTGACCACGCTATCCGTTGCGTGTTAAAGGTTCCGACAGGTACGAAACAACTTTATGTCAGTTGGGCAGCCTTTTCAGTTCGACAAGACAACACACATAACGTACTATTTCACCACGCTATATATAGACATAACGTACTATTTGACCACGCTATGCGTTGCGTGTTAAATGTTCCGACCTGTACGAAACAGCTTTATGTCAGTTGGGCAGTCTTTTCAGTTCGACAAGACAACACACATAACGTACTATTTGACCATGCTATATATAGACATAACGTAATATTTGACCATGCTATGCTTTGCGTGTTAAATGTTCCGACGGGTACGAAACAACTTTATGTCAGTTGGGCAGCCTTTTCAGTTCGACAAGACAACNCAAACTACAAAAATAGACAACTTAACATAATTAAAATTCAGTACAACTAATAAAAATACACGACACGGGAAACATAAAGATAAAGTAATACACTAAACACATACATGTCAATGTTTAGTCCCTGCCGTCCATTATTCTCTGCTCCAACCACTTAAATTGTTCTTCCAGCTTATATTTTTCTTCTTCTACCTCTTTCAGTGTCGCTTTCAACTCCGCAACCTCTCTTTTATGTTCTCTTTCACGTTCCCACTGTTTTAAACACAAATTATGAAGATGCTGCAAAGATTCTTTGTAGCATTCCTGATAACAGGGTTCATCAACCCATACCTCAAAATCGCAAATAGGTTCGTCGGGAACCTTATAAAACTTGTTCACACAGTGCCAGTAGCGGCGTCCAACTTCACCATTATCCCAACATTTTTGCATCATGCATTTTTTTCTACACTCGCACCTTGGTACATAAAGAGGTTGAGACATTTGTGCGTTAAAAAAACCTTGCTTTTCTTGAAAGATTTGCTATTAGTTGTTGTTGAGCACAGAAAATAACTAGAATGAGCCTGTTATTTATAGGCAAGACAACACACATAACGTAGTATTTAAACGCGCTATATATACACATAACGTAGTATTTAACCGCGCTATGCTTTACGTGTTAAAGGTACTGACGGGTACGAAATAGCTTTATGTCAGTTGGGCAGCTTTTTCAGTTCGACAAGACAACACACATAACGTAGTATTTAACCATGCTATATATACACATAACGTAGTATTTAACCGTGCTATGCTTTGCGTGTTAAAGGTTCTGACGGGTACGAAACAACTTTATGTCAGTTGGGCAGCTTTTTCAGTTCGACAAGACAACACACATAACGTAGTATTTAACCGCGCTATATATACACATAACGTAGTATTTAACCGCGTTATGCTTTGCGTGTTAAAGGTTCTGACGGGTATGAAACAACTTTATGTCAGTTGGGCAGCTTTTTCAGTTTGACAAGACAACACTCATATATAAAATAACAAACATAATTAAAATTAAATTAATCAGCCTTATGAAATTTCAATGTTGTTTCCAGTTCTTCCGAATATATAATTTTTTTAAAATATCATTAAAAAAATTAAAATGGAAAAGTTCAAATCATAATTAACAAACATAATTTTATTTTATAAAACTTGAAACATAAACAAAACAACGAAATATTACAACATAAACTCAGTGATAGTTAGGCACAATAGAAGAACAACCACCAAGAGCTTGAGTACTATTGCCACCCAAACCAGCCGAAGGACATTTTCGACGGTCGTGTCCTGTTTGCGAGCATATACCACATCTGCGCGCATAAACGGTATCACTAACATCCATTTGATTCTGTATACGAGTTCTCTTCTTCACCTGTATTCGGCGCAAATAGGACTTGTTACACACCATTTTAAATGGTTCAGGCGGCCAATAATGCTCAGCACCCACTGGCTGCAACTGACCACTATATGTGTTTAGGTACTTCGAAACACTATATTGTTGATCAACATAGTTGGTTGCACCTAAACCAACTTGTTGAAAGCACTTGATGGCATGTGAGCAAGGCATGTGGTAGATGGACCATTTTCCACAAGAGCATAACCTTGTAGATTCATTTACAGTATGTACATTATTACCCTGATTTTGATGGATAGCGGTGCGAACTTCAAAAATATTTCTTTCGTTATCATACTGCAAAAATGAATGCCAATGTGCTCGCCGTCTGTATTTCTCAAATCTCTTCATCGGCACTGGCATAAATTCAATACCCCTTTCCATCAATGACGTCGCAGCTGCAGACCTTTCAACAAACCTCTCTGCCATCTGCTTGAACGACATCCGCACCATGGCTGTGACAGGCAATCCTCTTGCCGACTTCAATAACCCGTTGAAAGACTCTGACACATTTGTAGTCAGAGTTCCCCATCGTCTTCCACCATCCGCATGTAAAGTTCACTTTTCAGCGTCATGTCGCATTAACCAACGATAGGCTGCCTCGTCTTCTTGCCTGATATATTCCATGTGCCTCCGAAATTTATGTTGTTGGTGGTCTGTTGCTGCCATCCACATCAAGTCATGCAGATCCTTGTTGGGATATGCCTTCTGGAAATTGGCTTTAAGGTGCTTAACACAGTAAAGATGGTAGGCATAAGGTTCTTGCCATGCAGGCAAGTTCTCTACAGAACTTGAGATACCACCGTGCCGATCAGATATTAGACAGATACCGGAACGCTGTTTGACAATGTGCTCTTTCAAGTGGTTCAAAAACAGAGTCCACGTCTCTTGGCTTTCATTGGCACAAATAGCAAAAGCTAGAGGAAATATCTGTAGATTAGCATCTGCTGCCACGGCTATCAACAACTTGATATCGTACTTTCCATAGACATGAGTGCCGTCTATGGATCATGTCTATGGATATTACGGGCCGACAGTGCGAAAAACCATCAATTGCTGGTTCAAACGCCCAGAACACGTAATTGAATATATATTCCGGTTTACCCTGACTCCGCTCAAGCTTCCATTCAACAACCGTCCCGGGGTTAAACTGCTGCAGTGCAGCCATGTACCTAGGCAGATCTGCAAATGACTTATCCCAGTTACCATAGACTATCTCAAACGCTCGTTTGCGCCCGAGATATGCCTTTCTTTTAGTAATGGTATGGACATGTTCCTGGTGGACTGCTGTAATGCACTCTTTGATTTTATACCTTATGGACGCTTCGATGTGTGGAATAAGAACAAGAGAAATCAAGTCAATATCCAAGTTGAAGTGATTCCCGTTGAATGTGTCCATTTCGCATGTGTGGGTGGGAATGTATTTACCCACTTTCCACAGACCTGTCTTCTTCTTGCTCGCACGCAACATCCAATGACATGGCCAAAACCACCTGCGACAAACAACCTTGTATACAACCGAACTTGACTCCCATACCGTCATCTCACGACACTCTTTTACGTTGTGCATTTTACAAGCCCTGCTTAGGCGCGCTTTATCAGGAAAAAGCATGCCCTTTGCCAGCACCGTTAGTCTAGACTCGTCCCACGTTGCTGTCCGAATTTCATCAAAATCCCTTGTGAGAGCTTCCACATCCGGCGTGCTTGGAAAGTTATCAAGGTAAGGAATCTCCTTTGAATGAAACGACACTTGGGACTCGTACACTCTTCGTCTGGGGGGGGGGGGTGGAGCATACTCTCTCATCAAATCAGGTCCTTCCTTCTCATCCTCCTCATCACCATCCTCACAAGGAAAGGGTGTCTCGTCTCCAGATTCATCAGCATTGTTGTCGTAATCACTGTTCTCTTCCTCACTCTGTGCATCTGCCAGATCCCGATTTAATACGTCGTCTTCGGGCAATTGAGTGAATACATTTGGTTCAACTTGCTCGTTTTCACTGCACAATCAACAAAATAATAAGATACTAAATTTAATAAATACTTTCCATATAGCTGTATCACTTCACTTACAAGTCATAATGTGATGAAATTCCATGATGTACATTTTTATTTAGGTGATGGCTCCCGGATGGACCACCATGATCCAACATACCAAAACTGTGCTTGGGTTCATAATTTATAAAACGGAAAAGGATCAAAACTATCCCTATTGTTTGGTAAATGGTTTAAAATTACCCTTCGTCCACCTATTGGTCCAAAAATATCCCTACCGTTATTTCTAATGTTAAAAATACCCCTTGATTTAATAGTAGCAAGTGTGGGCCATAATTTTAATGCGTTGGCAGCATTTTATTGGACCATGTGGCACCTAATTTCAGTCCATACATATGGGTATAATACCCACCCATTATTTGACCCGCCCAGTTCTTTTATAACCTAGTTTATTGAAAATAAACTTAACCTTCCCCAGTAAAAGTCGAACTTGCCGTCTCTCCCCTTGTTACCGCCACCCATCGGAGCCGGTCAACGGCATCTGCGTTTTCATCAGTCTTCAAACATCGACTTGCTTATCTTTTACATGGATTGTTGCACCATTATCTGACTTGTTGAACCCTAATCCTCTTAGGTTTTTTCCGATTTAGCCTGGCCCAAATTACTTTGCACCTTGCAGAATGTTTTGCCTCTATAATCGTTCCTTTTAATGACTTGTTGGAATGTCCTTTTCTGATTGTTTCTTCTATTAATATTGCATGTGTATTGGATACATTGGGGTTGTTTTCTATTGTGATATGAAGCAACAAACAAGAGAGTTTATTCCAAAATTTCTCCCAAGAAACAATCCTGATTTCTAACAAATTCATAAAAAAATAAGAAGATTACAAAGAGCAAACAGTTACTCATTCACCATTTTTAAAGCTTTGCCGGTGGTTTTGGCTGTGAAGTGGGGAGGTGTGAAGGTAGCGATAAAAGACTACTCGTTTGATTTCATAGGGAGGGATTTAAAAAAGGGGCTTTAAATTGAGCCACGTGGCAGAATCAGGATGAGTAATAAAGTTATTTTTGTTAGAATTGGTAATGAAGCTATTTTTAGTCCGGTGATAAAAGAAATGGGGCGGGTCTAATAATGTGCGGGTATTACCCATATGTATGGGCCAAAATCAGGAGCCACGTGGCCCAATAAAATGCTGCCAACGCATTAAAATTATGGCACACACCTGCTACCGTTAAATTTGGGGGTATTTTTAGCAATAGAAATAACGGTAGGGTATTTTTGGACCAATAGATGGACGGAGGGTAATTCTAAACTATTTACCAAACGATAGGGATAGTTTTGACCCTTTTCCGTTTGTAAAATTCGTATCCGGCCTGTACCCCCTGTTAAATATATATGAGCGTTAATGCAAATTCAATACAACAAAAATGTACATCGTAAACGCAAAGGAAAATTGAAGCTTACCACCCGTCTTGTGAATTATGTAAAGCAGGCGGAGATAAGTTTAAGTCAAGGAAAACTCTTTCATCCGGAACCTGTCCGGCAAAAACTCCTCCAGAATAACCACCCGATGACTGGGGGTTATCCGAAACCTGTCCGGCAACCTCATTGTTTGGAACTTCTTCGACCTTGACGTACATATCCAGCATTTTGATTACAAGATATTCCCGATATTCATCCGGAGTCTTCAGAAAATCCCTCAAACTTTCATCATCGTAGATGTTTAACTCCGAGTAAAAAGCATCCCCTTGCGGAGTGACGGAATACGGATACCTTCCGGTTACTTTGAGTATCACCGAACGTTTCCTCACACCCATTTTTTTGCATAACAACGATATCAATTTATCGTACTCCATTGTAAGTGGTAATTTAACATGACCCTGTGGAGATAAACTATACATCACAGAGTTATTCTCCATCACAAACCTCACCCCCCCAATATAATGAAACTCTTATTCTACGCTCTTCAGACATTACGGAAAAAATGCTTAAGAATTTAACAACAAGAAAATATTGATTGGGAGTTGGAATTTTTTGTGAACGAATTTTCCTAAAATCCTAACCACTATATATAGGAAATGGCTAGCCCGGGATGTGGAAATTTTTTGACGTATAGCGTTCTTTAAATAGACGCTATACTAATTTAAATTACTGTTATGTCAGTTAAATTATTGGTGGGTCCATAATCAAGATATAGCGTTTTTTTTAAACGCTATGTATAGTGTATAAAATCAACACGCTATGCTGTCACGTCAAATGGTCGGTCAGCATAGCGTCTAAAAAAAAGACGTTATACCTTAACGGCAAAAGTTACCGTTAAGGTATAGCGTCTTCTACTTATACGCTATATATAGATATGTAACTTTTTTTTTTCACCTATTAATGTACTTTGAGTCCAAAAACACAATATTTAGGTTCCGGACTCGTCCCGAGATTAGTTATCCCGGGATTGTAGTGTTTTTTTGTCCCTATGGGAGGGTGGGATAATTAATCCCAGGATATCTCATCCAAAGATAATTAATTATGGATAACTTGTTTCCTAACCAAACAATCCCTAAATCTATAGTCTGATTATTAGGCAGAGCCAGAATTTGAAGTTACAGGGTTCGGAATTCTTACATTTTTATGTTACTGGGAATCTAACCTGTTACATTTGAAGCTACTGGGTTCGGCCAAACCTGTTATCGAAGCTCTAGCTCCGCCCGTCTATAGACCTTCAATATCAACCACAGGCTATAGATCCTTGTTGTCAAGAAAAGCGACAAGGACATCGACAGCTTATCATCACGTTTTGATATTGGCCTTATCCATAGGAAACATGCATGATGACAAGGTTCCAATTGTTCTTCTCTTCAGGGCCATAACCTCGTGAAGAACAGGATATCCTGCAATTCCATCATCTGCACATCTAAAGGACAATCCTTTTGGTGTTTTGGCTAAAAGCCACTTTTTCTGGACGGGAAACAAAGCAAGCAACAAATACTAACCTCCAGCGTTTACATGGATAGACAGAAACAGATATGGACAAAATATGCAACGAAATGAGATAGATTTGCCCACGTTCGTTCTTGTAGACCGTTTTTCTTCTTACTTTGCAGTAGAGCACTAGGTGATGCTCATCAAATGTATGCAAAAATTCACTGCTTATTATAACATCAAAGCTTTAATTTAAACAAATTGATTGGTACAAGGGTAGGCCAAGCCAGGTACATAACGTCATATTGTGACAATCTATACAAAGTTCGAAATCCAGAATTGTCAAATATTTAGAAGTTACAGCAGTAGAGCTAAGTACGAATCTGGAATTGTAACAACATATAGTACAAAACTAGAACTGTTGATTTATCATAGATTTATATTAAAAAAATTGGCATCTTACAGCATGAGGTTATGCAATGTTTTCTGCTTCTTGAATGTCCTCATCATCACCCTCATTTTCTCCATCAAGCCATTGTTCCAACTCATCAACTTCATCGTAGTCATGCATATAAAGATTGTCTGAATTATCCCATTGGTCAGTCATCCCCAGGTCCTCCCCATGAAAAGCTACATGCAGAAATGGTCTATTCCGGGATAAAGCATCCAGCACATCCCTGCTGACATAACTCGATACTCCCAACCATCTCAATCTGGGGAAATAAGGCTTCTTTAACCATTGGAATGAAAGCTGAGTGATACCCCCACAATTATAGAGATCCAACAGCCGTAAACTACTTCCATACCACCCTTCTTCATCAACCTTCATTGATGCTAAAACCATAATTGAAGTATCACTTATCAGCGGACATTGACGCATTCTTAGCTCAAATAGTGGAATACGTCTTTTAGCGAGCAAAAGTACACCAGCATCAGATAGGTTCGGAATGTTTGACAAGTCCAATTCTCTCAATTCACAATTAGAAGATTCACCAAAGAGAAAGGAAATGCAATTGTCTGTTAGTCTCTTGCACCCTCGTACAGACAATGATGCAAGCGAACTTATTGCCCCTTTTGATAAATGGGACAATCCCGTATCACTTATATCAGAACCATCAATCAGTAAAGCCTTCAACTTAGAAAGATTGCTAATGGTTCGGAGGGCTTCATCCCCAATATTCCTACAGTCCCTCAAGTCAAGCACACTAAGATTTTCATTGGAAACCAATCGAGCAACACCATGGTTCGTCAAAAGATTACACCATCTTAAACTAACATGTGTCAAAGTAAGCGAAGTTGCAGCAATGTCATGAAATACAAGATCAGTCAAGTGGGGCCCATGATAGATCCTCAGCTTATATATTTTAGCACATGAATGCAAAATTGTTCGAAAACCGGTGTCTGTAACCTGACAAAAACCACCAAGACAAATACTTTCCATGTCTGAGCATCTATCAGCCATAAGAAGAATACCGAGATCATTAACTCGCTTGAAGTAAGCTGGAAAAATCTCTTGACTCCTCACCAATGACAGATGTTTCAATCTCCCGTGCAGATTAATTTGTTGAATACCTGCATTGGTAAGATCAAATGCCAATCTTGGTTCCATAATTGGTGAGTCTCGAAGGTCCAAATGTGTCAAACAGTTGAGATTTGTAGTTATTGTGCTGACCATGGTGTCAGTAATATAATCCACTGAAAGACATAACTTCTGTATTCCTGGTAATATGGATGGCCGAATATGCTCCATTGACTGATAAGGTACCACAGGCGGGCTAAGCAATTCTGTCACCATTACTGAAGAAATATAACCCACTTCAAGGGATAACAGAGTTGCAGGGGCGATAGCCCACACACGAGCAAAATTATGCCGCAAAAACATTGAGACATCAAACATCAGGATCAGAGTCTACAAAGCAAAACAACATGCTCAGCTCAACCTGTATCAGTAAAAGCATAAAAGGAACTGCAATAAAGACTCAGACCTCCCTAAATTTTCCTTCCTAGCTGCAAGGAAGGTGGGTGGTAAACAAAGATCAATCAATGAAAATAAAGGTCTGTTCAGGGAACTTTTGCCATTTGCTTTCTCTTTGAGTATTTTAGGCTTTCAGTTTTCCATTTATTGTTTTGAATTGGTAAATTTGTAGAGAACTATTTATAAACAGAAAGAATATCTTCACCACTCCTACTCAGAATGGACCTTATTGTTGCTCGGCAGTTGAGGAGAAATTAGAGGTTAAACGTATTCATGATGGAATCTCCTTTCTCAAAAATGTAAGCCCGACTTTTTCAGAACCAGTGGAGATCAAGCGCATTTAAGTGCATTTAACATGTGGTGCCTTAGAAGACCAAAGACGAGACCACAACACTACACTCAGTCCTTCAACTCAAAAGCCTTTCTCCAACTCCTACTTAAAAATCACTTCACTATAATCAAAACACAACCTGTGAACTGTACAAATACACCATACCTAAAAGTAGGAGTAAAGAAAACAACAACAACTACTATGCCTCAATTCAAAGCAAGTTGGTGATCGGATATATGAATGAAGAGAACATTATCCAGCCAAGCTAAAGCACGATAAGAGCCTTTCTATTTCTTTATATAAGGGCACAACAGTAATCCTCTAAGTCACCTGATCCGGTATCTGCAATCCCTCATGACAGTTAAAAACAAGAGTTTTCACCATACTCTAGTCAGTTAATTAGTATGGTTCACTATGATCAAGGAGAATTGCCACTACCTGGTAAAAGAAGTATTTTGGTAATAATTGTCAATGCTTTTTTATTATTCTGGTTTCATCATTTTATAGGCTATATATGCCTGGACAATTTTATTAACTTGGCCCACATCATGTTAGCAGTAATCCTAAATGTAGTTACGTACGTGAGATGCTTATTTCCCTAAATACAGTGGAACAGCGAGCAATGAGAGAAGAAGCGTAGAACAAAAGAATAACTCCTTACCAATAACACAATGACCTAGTTGACCTTTCCAATTTATATGTTGTGGAGTTATAAGGTAATTTTTCAAAGCAATAAATGAGGAAGATTTCACAAGAAAGTCTGACCATATCTACCACTCTTCAATAAAAATGGTTGTGGGAAATCAAGGTACATCCCAATTATTACTCTGTTCCACTGCAATGACTCTCTTTTAGTTTTGGTCCACTCAAAAAGATTGACAAACTTGACCTTTAAAAACTCTTTAATTTTGACATTTCCATTTTATGGTGCTTTATGTGCAAAAGTTTAGGCGAAGATGTGAACCACCTTCTCCTACATTGTCAGGTGGGAACTCATTATGTGGCGTGGGATTTTGAGATGGTTCAAGCTATAACGGACGATGCTCGGCGCATGAAGGAGGCACTCCCAATTGGAGATTTAGAAGAAGGAAGAGAAGTCGGAGAACCTGGGATGCTGCCCCACTAGCACTCATGTGGGTCCTGTTAAAGGAGAGAAATAAGAGAGCTTTCAAAGGGATAAATAATGACTATGTATGTTTGAGGAAGAGCATCTCATTCCTAGTTTTTTTATATATAGAAGATTGGGTTTCGTTTGTAAAGAATCATTTTATTGTAGATTCTCAACTTTGATATCCTGCTTGTATACAGGAGATTTTCTCAAAATTAACCTTACTAAAAGAATCTTAATGACGTGCTCTTATAAAAGACCGCGAGATTCTAAAAATAATTTTGGTATGTCATATATATTTAGCTTCTGTATCAAAGTCTTTCTTTCTTAAACTTCATGTTCAGTCAAACACTATAATATAAAAATAATCGGAGGAAGTAGTACAGATGTATTCATCACCAGAAAAAAGTATGGATGACTGGCAGTCTCACTTGATAATTTATTGTTATTTGTTTAATTCAATGTGTTGCTTTCTCTAAATTAAAAGCCTGCATATTTTCATTTGAACAAATTCAACAATAAGCCTATAACTGCCTTATACAAATAACTGGACCCATCTATTTAATTTATTTCAGAAAACTTTTATTTATTCCCACTCTCTCTCAAGAAAAAGTTAAGTGTGAAGTACAAAATGCTTCAGTCTTTCCTTAAAACCTGAAGAAAGAACGAAAAAGCAAAAGAAATCTCAAAATTCGAATGGTGAAATACTGGAATGATTCCTAACCCCCTCCCTTTTTTATCTAGCCAATTCTTATCATGAAATTGGATAAGGCATGTGCACCAGTGGTTACGCTTAGCACAAACCACTGTGAAGCGAAAGAACTAAAACAGACTTGTAGAGACTCATCCAGGATCCACCCTAGCAAAAAGACAACGATATAAACCATGAAAAGGAAAGAACTCTGAGGGGATATGTTCTACGAAAAAGCTAAATATTGATATTGCCTACAGCTGCACCACTTTTAGTGCTATACTCTTTTTTGCTTGAGTTAAACTTTTTTCGCTTATCTGATAGGCTATTCACACGATATCTTAGCTAAAGTTCTTCGATTTACAAAGAATGCTGATTAGCCTATTTATTATCCTAATAAATTAAATATTTATTATGCCACAAGCCCATTTGTTATCCTAATAAATTAAATCTTTATTATGCCACACTTTCAAGAAGTCTTACTTCCAGCTGAGTGCATCCGCCAAATAAGACCTCTAGATCAGATACATCAATTGATCTGCCTCTCTTCTCCGCCAAAGAACTCAGATAAAGAAACCTGAAGATAAAAATAAAACGTACTAACAAACAAGCTAATAATCAACTGAATAAAACATCCAAATGAGTTTTCTTTATTCTCGTGATTATACAAGCTCAAACTTTGGTTTCTACAGAGAAAAGGTTAAGAAAAGCTTTGGGAAGAAGAGATACCTGAGGTCTTTACAGTGCTGCCCAACCTGAGACAGAAGCCTTCCGCTGAAATCAGCGCACTTATGGAGGCAAAGCTCGTGTAAAGTCGGCTGAAGAAGATAATCAAGGGATGAATCATCAAGTCGCGTGCAATCTACCTTCAAGCTATGAAGGTAAGGATTGGGAGGTAGCAACGGCCTTAACAATTCAGCAGACGGAGCAATATCCTGATAAAAAGAAACCAATTTAGACAACAAGAACATGAT
This sequence comes from Nicotiana attenuata, assembly GCF_001879085.1. Lineage (NCBI taxonomy): Eukaryota > Viridiplantae > Streptophyta > Magnoliopsida > Solanales > Solanaceae > Nicotiana > Nicotiana attenuata. Next base: position 1,333,172 of record NC_031989.1, read on the forward strand.
AAGTCATGTACAAAAATATTACTCCAAAATAGACTTACAAGGAGATGGAAACTGGGAATGAAGTGAAGCATGTGCGAGGCACATGAATGAAAGGCCTTGCAAGTGCATGCCAGGGAACGGATAGAACCTATGTCCAGTTTTGTCATCACAGTGGCAAGTAGTGCTGAGGGAAGAAGGTCCAGGCTCATCTGCCGCTGTGTGCCAGGGTCTGACGACCTTGCCATTTTTTTCTTCTTGGTTAGACCAGACTCCAAGCTGGCAACAAATTGAGTTGACGGGGGGATGAGATGTAAAGTGTGGATAAGGCTTGAAACTGGAAAAATTGCCTGTTGCCCCAATCACCTTGTTGTTGGTGGCAATCGAAAGGGAACCTCAGATGCTCTTCTCGGCACAGACAACATCTTTTTGTGTTTCTCTTCTGCTTTTTCGGTTAAAAGACAAAGTTATTAGGAAAATGCATAAAATATACAAAGAAATAATATATACATACTGTAACCTCCATTTAAGAGAAGCTTCTACCAAATTTCAAAGGAACTAGAAATAGTCCAATTCTCCTCCAAATTTTGCGAAGTTACATTTTCTTTTAGTTAGGGTATCAAACTTGCAAACAAGTTTTTAAAATTTAACAATTTTTCAACACAAGCAAAGAAAGACAATGTATTTGATTTTTAGAAATAGCTACTAACATTGAATCTAAACGTACAAAAGAGGAAAAGGGTGATGGGGAAATTTGAATCAAGCTAGTTTTTTTTCCTTAGTAAATTGTTATGAAATAGTAGTCCTAGTTATTAATGAAATTTCCCCAAAAGCGAAGTCTTGACAAATTAATTCTTGCGTCTCTATTTATATCAGCCCCTTTTTCACAATAGTTTAGTACTAATTTGTATAAGCAGATTAGCTAATAAGATCTTATAAGATGCAAGGTCACAATGCTAAGATTTCAACAAAAATCAACTGAACCCTAATCTCTAAAATACAAATTATGCTCACAAGTTAAGAATCTCAAGTTATTTCACTTGGAAATACACATAGGATTTACAGCCTGGTGGGGGGGGGGGGGGGAATCCCGAAAGACAGGAAAAGAAAACGTACGACAAACATTTTACCGGATAAAGATGTTGTGATAAGCTTGCCGGAGAAGATGGACAGAGAAAATTCCCAGTCGTCGAAGGCCGAGTCGTGTTGGCCGGAATTTAGCAGAGTTGAGCCGGTGGAGTCGGAGAAGAGGGAGGCGATTCACGCTAGTTGACCTCTCTTGATGTTGCTGAAATGGAAATGGAATGAATTTTATGTTTATTTTTGTCTTTCTTTAGAATTTTTTTTTTTTTTGGTAACTAAAACTTTTATTACCAAGTAATATTTACATTGATTTGCTATAGCTTGTTCTGGACATACGCCCCAGACTAAGCTACTTCTTCCTTTCCTCTAATCTCCCCGTATCTCTATTTATACATTTCACTAAACAGTAGGATAAGAATTCAATTCAATCAGTTTACTTTTCAAACATTTCTTTACATTTCCTCTACAGTGTATATCTTGTGCTAAACTTCTAGTAATTGTTTCAGCAGTCCTATGTACTTCTCGAAAGACTCTAGCATTCCTTTCTTGCCAAATATAGTATATGCTACCAACCAGCATCATCCTATAGATTTCAGCAGCTGCACTCCTACCACGAAAGTGTTGTTCAGCCCATTGCAGCTCATGTTCCCAATCCATAACTGGTCTAACAATCTTCAGCCATCGTAACATAGCATCCCATATTATCTTTGAGAATGGGCATACACAGAATAAGTGATTCATGGTCTCTGCTTCTGCATTGCATAATGGACATGAGTCATCTTCTACTTATCCCCACCTTTTCAATCTGTCTCTTGTTTGGAGTCTTCTGTGAGCAGCCAAATATCTCATGAATATCCATTTTGGTAATCCAGCATAGTTCCAGATGATCCTTCTCCATGAAACTTTACTGAATTCTCCTTTATTCTTCAAGTACACATCTTTAATACTGAAAGTCTTCACTCTAAGCACATCATCCTCTGTGTAACCAGCTTCTGCAAAATACTTCTTGGCTTTAAAGATTTTTTGAATCACCCAAGATGCCTGCTTTGGTTCAGTCCCCCAGCCAGGATTGTACTTTTTATAGTATACATGAACCCATTGCACCCATAATTTATCCTTCTTTTTGCACAAGTTCCATAGTAGCTTGCACATTGCAACTTTGTTCCAAGTGCCTATATCTAGCAAATTCAAACCTCCTACTACCCTTGGACAACACAATCTATCCCAAGCTATAAGTGCCTTCCTTGTACTCTCAATATTTCCTGTCCATAAGAACTTTCTACAGATACTTTCAACCAACAGAATGAACTTCTTAGGCAATAGGAAGATTTGGACCAATACTCTTGGATGGAGAATATGATGCTTTTGATAAGTTGGACTCTTCCTGCATAGGTTAGGAACTTAGTAGTCCAGGACTGAATTCTCCCTACCATCTTCTCAAGTAATGGCTGATATTGTAGCAATGTCATTCTTTTAGTACTCAAAGATACCCCTAGGTATCTCACTGGGAGGATCCCTTTTGAGAAATCCAGCATTGTTAATATCTCTTGTTGAATGTCATCTCTAACTCCTCTAAAGTAAATTGAACTTTTCTCTGTGTTAGCAACTAGACCCGAGGCTTGTGAGAACTCTTAAAAACATTGGTACATCATCTTCACAGATACATAATCATCTCGGCAGAATAGTAGAAGATCATCAGCAAAACTAAGTTGTACTATGTTCACTTAGCACATTTTGGACGGAAGTTAAAATCTGGACTCCTCTTTAAAGTCTTCAACAATCTTGTAAGGTATTCCATAGCCAAGACAAATAGATAGGGGGATAATGGATCACCTTGCCTCAATCCCTTTTTGGCTTTGAAAGGTACTGAATGTTGTCCATTTATAGCTATGGAATATGATACACTTCTTATACATACCATAATCCAGTTCACAAACTTTCCTGGCATTTGTATATTCCTTAGCACCTGCTCCATGTAGTCCCATTCAATAGAATCATATGCTTCCTTCATATCCACTTTTAGCATGCATCTAGGAGATATACCCTTCCTGCCATAACCTTTAACAAGCCCATGGCTCATTATTATGTTGTCATTGATCAATCTCCCTGGGCCAAAAGCTGATTGACTTTCATCTAAATATCATTCATTATGCCTTACAACCTGTTTGTTAGTACCTTCGAGATAATCTTATAGAGTATGGTGCAGCAAGAAATTGGCCTGAAATCTGAGACTCTATTTGAATATACCTTAGGAATTAAGGTCACTGTAGTGCAATTGATTGGTTGATATAGTTTGTCTTCAGAAAAGAACTGCAACACTGCTTCAGTAATCTTCTCCCCAACCACTGGCCAAGCTTTTTTGAAAAATACTGCATTAAAACCATCACAACCTGGTGCTTTGTTGTCACTTATCCTCATCAGTGCTCTGTATATTTTCTCCTTTGATACATTTGCTATCAACTGCCTCTGTTGTTGTCTGTTGATCCGTGGCCTTTCTCTCATTTTTGCTGGATTAATAGTTGGAAGTTTTCCAACTGCTGATCCTAGTAACTGTTTATAGAATCCCTTTATCTCATCTTCCACCTCCTGTTTTATCTGTGTCACTGTTCCATTGCTTCTTGTTAAGTTCTGTATCTTGTTTTGGGAGTTCCTGCTCTTCATGCTTGCATAAAAATATGCATTGTTGCCATCTCCTAGCTTTAACCATTGTATTCTTGATTTTTGCTTTAGAATACTTTATTCCACCCTTAGCCATTTCTCCAATTGCAACTTTAACTCTTTTTCAGCTAGTATCATATTTTCTGGTTGGCTAGGTTTTCTCATTTGCTCCTGCAGAATGCATAGTTGTTCCCTGCATTCTGTGATCCTTTCTCCTACAGCATTATATTCATCAGCATTTAATTTCTTCATGGCTTGCTTCACCTTTTTCAGTCTTTCCCAAACATCTCTCATTTTGTTGTCTGTGCTACTTCATTTCCAAGCTTTGTTTACTATCTGCATAAAGTCCTTATGATCAGCAAGATGGTTCAAGAACTTGAAAGGCTTAGGTCTTGATTCTTCTTTGTCTTCAAATGTAATGCTCAATGATGAGTGATCAGAACATCCCGGATCCATTACCCATACCTCTAGATGAGGCATTTTTAGCATCCACTCAGTATTAACCAGTGCCCTATCAATCCTACTGTATGTGTGACCATTTGTCCATGTGAAGCTTCTACCACTAGTCCTCAACTCAGCCAAAACAACATCAACCACAAAATTATTAAAGTCCTTCACTTCCATCTCTTGTACAGGATTCCCAATTGGCCTATTCTCCCTAGACCTTACCCCATGATTAGCATTCCCCCTGTACTTTGCTATTAACTTGCAATAGATCACTCCACAATTTTCTCCTATCATCCACAGTATGCAATCCATAGACTGCTATGAATTCAAACCTCACATTCATGTTCTTGATAAGAATTGCATCATGAATGAATTGGTCTGACTTCTCTATCACCACACATTCCACTTCCTTAACATCCCATACCAACCAGATTCTCCCTTTACTACTATGTTCATAATTAGCTAGCCAATCCCAATCTGTAGTGATCCTCTTAATTATTTGACTAGCTTTTTGCTCCTTCACTTTATGTTCTAGTAATGCAATCATACTAACCTTATTACTTCTTATAAACTTCTTAATCTCCTTCTGTCTTGGAGTCTTGTTTAGACCCCTAATATTCCATGTTATCAACTTCATACTGGAATGAATATAGTGTGTGAACACCCTTCTGCCTCTTCCTGCCTCCTTTGTCTACTCGAGCCTTCACCCAATTGACTTGGGTGCATTAGTTGTGATTCAGATTCTGCTAGTATATTAAATCCTTTAATGGTATTAATTGTATCCTCCCCCATTTTCTCCTTGCTTCTAGCTATAGACTTCCCTGTTGTTTTTGTCCGGCTCTGCTTCCCCTCTCCACAATCAATCCTTGCATTTGAGTTATCAGTTTTACCGGTTACCCCTTCAATCATTACCATTTGGTTACCTTTACAGGTACTGATATCTATTGATCTACCTTGTCATTGCTTCTTTCTTTTGGTTGCCACTCTTGCCTCTGCTTCTGTTGTTTTACCTTATTCTTCTGCATCTGTTGTTCATCTTTCCCACATCACAACTCTGGCAAAATTCTGGCATCCAGTCGTAGGCTACTCTTTGGCTAAATTCTCTTCCATTTGGATCTGTTACTTTGATGAACTTTGGGAGTTCTTTTTTTACATCCATCTCAATCAAAACTCGCGCATAGGCAATTCGATCCAACTAAGTAGTGCAAGCATCAGCGTACAATGGGATCCCTAGTCCACTGCTAATTCTCCTTAGAGATCTAGCTCCCCAGCAATTCAATGGGAGATTCGGAAACTTCACCCACACAGGAATGGTTTGCAGGATCTCCTTGCTGAAATCAAAGTTCTCCGACCAAGCCTTCACAATCATCGGTTTAGTACCTAGCATATGCGAACCAGAATACAATACTTCATCCCTATCCTCCATTGAATTGAACCTTACAACAAAATATTCCTCATTATGATAGTAGACCTTAGGTTTAGCAGTAAAATTCCATTCCGACGCGATGAATCGCTCCATAGCTCCAATTGTTGGTGTAATTCCAACAACATAGAGAATTAAAGCTTGCTTCCATTTCTTTGTCTCTTCTTCCACTTCTTATTTACATAATTCCACAATTACTTCTCCATTTTTTATAGTCGGCGCAATGAAATTTACATCCATACCATTTGACGCCAATTTGTTCCCTACAAACAAGTTTGCCCAATTCCTGGCTCATCTCTTTAATTACAGTTGGTACTTCGTTTTTGTTCTTATCAGCTTCCAATTTATTCTCATTTTTTCCCCTATCATCACCAACTTCTACCGAGTTTCTCACAATCTCCCCTACTTGCTGAATTCGATTATTGTTGGCATGCATGTCATTTTTCCCTTGGTTAGATCCTCCAGTTCGCACTTGAGCAACAAAATTTACTTTCGCATTCTCGATCATCACTACAGGACTTGTTGCATGTGGTATTTTCAAAGCTTCGTTTGTGGTTGATAATGGCGGCCACTGTTCCATTGAATCTTTCTTTAGAATTAAACTTAAAAAAACTGCGTTTAAGATTTTTTTCCGCAGTGTAGCCCCGATTTATTCGAATTTATATTGTCTTTATATTAATTTGGATTAGAAGGGGACAAATATTTTCTATCAAAAAAATTTCATGACTCCAACTTAAAACGATCTTGATAAAGAGTGTAAGGACCTAATCATCACGATAAAAGTTACAAAGTCCAGCGTGTGCAGGGTGCCAAATTTAAGTTATATTTCACATGGTCGTTCTAGTGGACAAATTCATTATAAAGGAATAAGGTTACATGATGATTAGGGGCGCTAGTAAGAATTTTATTAAGAAGATTTAAGCATATCGAGTACTATTTTCTTATATTTAGGGATATAATTTTTGGAGCCACCAATGATGAATAATAATGTACGAACTAATTAACTATTACTTCAAGAGTATCTTTATCTTTAGATATTTCTTATTTTTATCTTTTATGGCACATAGAATAATACTTAAATTCTCACATAAATGTTGACGATCATCATTAGTATAAACACTACTACTATTTTGGAAAAAGTTAGTGTCACGAGTAGAAAGTTTATTAGTTATGCGAAAGATTTATATGAAAAAATCAAAATTGTATTAGTTAGTTATGCGGAGAATACTTTTAATAAATTAGTGATTTTTGTGTCAAACCACTCATTATATCAAAAAACAACAACAACGACAACAACAACAACAACAACAAACCCAGTTTGATCCCAACATGTAGGGTCTGGGGAGGGTAGTTTGTACGCAGACCTTACCCCTACCTAATGCAGGTTGATAGGCTGTTTCCAATAGACCCTCGGCTCAGGAAGGGCAACAAGAAGAAGAGGGAAGCAAGGAAGGAAGAAAGATGGAAGAAAAAAAAGGGAGAGATAAAGGATAAGTAGTATCAAATAATAGCAACAGGGAATACAATACCTGAGGCGAACAAAATCACATATTATAATAAAAATCTAAGAATATGAAGGGACATGCACACTACTAAGCCTATCGGTAAATACTATAAACTACCTACTAACCTTCTACCTTAATCCTCGACCTCCACACCCTCCTATCAAGGGTCATGTCCTCAGTGAGCTGAAGCAGCGCCATGTCCTGCCTAATCACTTCTCCCCAGTACTTCTTAGGCCTACCTCGACCCCTTCTCAAACTCTCCATGGCCAACCTCTCACACCTCCTAACATGGGCATCAATGCTTCTTCTCCTAACATGTCCGAACCATCTCAGCCGCGACTCCCGCATCTTGTCCTCCATGGAGGCTACTCCCACTCTGTCCCGGATAGCTTCATTCTTAATCCTATCTCGCCTGGTACACCCATACATCCATCTCAACTGCTACTCTCATCTTCTGCACGTGGGAGTTCTTGACTGGCCAACACTCAGCCCCATACAGCATAGCGGGTCGAACCACCACGCGATAAAACTTACCCTTAAGTCTTAACGGCGCATTCCTATCACATAGGACACCGGAAGCGAGCCTCCACTTCATCTATCCCGCTCCGATGTGTGACATCTTCGTCAATCTCCCCGTTACCCTGGATAATAGACCCGAGATACTTAAAACTCGCTCTCTTGGGGATAACTTGACCATCAAGCTTAACCTCTACGTCTGCATCATGGGTCTCACTGAATTTGCACTCCAAGTATTCTGTCTTGGTTCTACTTAGTTTGAAACCTTTAGACTCCAAGGTTTGTCTCCAAACCTCCAACCTTGCGTTAACTCCGCTACGCGTCTCGTCAATCAACACTATATCATCGGCAAATAGCATGCACCAAGGCACCTCCCCTTGGATGTGACGCGACAGTACATCCATCGCCAAGGCAAACAAAAATGGGCTAAGTGCCGATCCCTGGAGCAACCCCATCATGTCATGACCCCAAACCACCCCGGTCGTGATGGCGCCTATCACAGTACTAGGCAAGCCGATTCAACATTAATACATAAAGGTCTTTTGTAAATTTAGTTCCAAATCAGTTATGAACACAAATCTTTCATTTAATATAACAAAATACGCGGAAGAAAACAAATACGCAAATACATCCACACTGCCCGATCCTAGTGTCACTAGTCATGAGCCACTAAGATACTGTTTAGTACTGTCTACTCAATACAAGAAAAGACTGAAATAAATAACACTAAGGATAGGAAGGAGAAAGGCAGGGCTGCGAATGCCGTGCAGCTACCTTGCTATCTCCGGAAATACTCAAAAGCTGCTGAAGCTCTCACTCTGATGCTCTAGCACCTGGATCTGCACACAAGGTGCAGGGAGTAACGTGAGTACGCCAACTCAGTAAGTAACCAAAGTAAATAAAGGCTGAGTGCAGTGACGAGCATTTAAAACATATATAGTTAATCTAACATAGAATCTCAATAGAAATATCAAAGTCAAATCCGTAGTTCAATTTCCAAACAGCTCGTGAAACTTTAGTTTCAATGAAAGTTAACTAAAGCATTTGTTTAATATTTTTCAAAATAGCTCAACATACAAGAAGGGTGAAAACAGTAAGTTCATAAACAAGCCCCTCGGACAAAGTATCACTCATATATATATATAGCCTCTCGGGCAAGCCTCTCAGTCACTCGTGACTCAACTCTCATCAATCAGCACTCACACTCAGCACTCCCGTAGATATCTCATAATAATAACTGTTGCGGCGTGCAGCCCGATCCATAAATATATATATAATCCTCACCATCCGGCCCTCGACCTCTCTCAGTCATCAACCTCACAGCCACTCGGGCATTTTAGTAAAAGAAATCAGGGAACTCAGCCCAAACAACTTCCAATTATTTAAAACAGAGTAATGAAATTGAATCAAAATTAAACAGGTAAAAATCATGACTGAGGATATGCATTCGAATCAAAACAGTGTGAGGAAAGTAGTAAAATACCCCTGAGGTTCCAAACAGTTCGACACAAGGCCCCAAACATGGCATTCAACCCAAATTAACAGATTCATTTCTAAAACACATAGATATCATATAGAGTTTATCAAAATAAGAAACTCTACAGTTGTCGCAGGACGGACCAAGTCACAATCCCTACAGGTGCACGCCCACACGCCCGTCACCTAGCATGTGCGTCACCTCATTTATCCAAACAACACGAAATTCCGGGGTTTCATACCCTCAGGTCTAGATTTACAATCGTTACTTACCTCAAACCGGATGAAAATCTACTCTGCAATGCCTTTGCCACTCGACTCGGCCTCAAATCGCCCCAAATCTATCCAAAATCAGAATCATAACATCAATAAGCCCAAGCAAAAATAAGCAAATAAACTCGAAAATCCCGACATTGGCCTAACCCGACCCCCGAGCCCACGTCTCGAAATTCGATAAAAATCACATCACTAGAATCCTTATCCTCCCACGAGTCTATACATACTAAGAACATCAAAATCGGACCTCAAATAGCCCCTCAAATCCCCAATTTTAACTCTCTAATTTCAAGCGCTAGTTTTCCACTTTTTCACCCCTAATCTCTTCAATTTCCATGTTTAATCAACTGAAATTCACCATAGATACGAGTATTAAGTTCAAAAATCTTACCTCAACAAGAGTCTTTGATTTCCTCTTCAAAATCCTCCAAAAGCTCCAATCCCGTCTAAAAAATGGTGGAAATGGGCAAAAATTCGCGAAGAGATGCTTATATAGTTTCTGCCCAGGGATGCCGCACCTGCGGCTCCTTTCTCGCTTCTGCGGTCTAACCAATCGCATCTGCGATTTTCACTTATCCGATCGTAGCTGCATCTGCGGCCTACTACTCGCACCTGCGGTCACATAGGTGCGCTCCTCCCCTCGCATCTGCGGGTCCTGTCCTCCTTGGCCCTAGCCGCTTCTGCGGTTGCTCTAGCGCTTCTGCGGACCTCGCACCTGCGGTCCCCTATCCGCAGGTGCGGTTATGACAGGAGCAGCAGCTCAAGCTGCTCAATTTCACAACCAAACTTTTCCACAACCTTCCGAATTCATCCCGAGGCCCCCGTGACCTCAACCAAAAATACGAACAAGTCACATATCACTATTCAAACTTATTCCAGCCTTCGAAACACTCAAAATAACATCGAAACATCAAATCACCCTCGGATTCAAGCCTAAGGATTCAAAACTTCCGAATTCCGCAACCGATCCAAAACCTATCAAACCTCATCCGAATGATCTAAAATTTTGCACACACGTCACAAATGACACAACAGACCTACTCCAATTTCCGAAAATCCAATTCGACCCCGATATCATGATTTCCACTACCAACCGAAAACCGCCAAAATTCTAGTTTCGCCAATTCAAGCCTAAATCTACCACGGACCTCCAAAATACATTCCGATCACGCCCCTAAGTCCCAGATAACCTAACGAAGCTATCCGAACCATAAAAACCCAATTCCGTGATTATTTACCTACAAGTCAACTTCCGGTTGACTTTTCCAACTAAAAGGCCAACTTAAGAGACTAAATGTCTCATTCCTCTCCAAAACCACTCCAAACCTGAACCAACCAACACGATATGATGAAATGTAGCTGAACAACACATAAAGAAGCAAAAATGGGGGAAACGGGGCTGTAACTCATGAAACGACCGGCCGGGTCATTACATCCTTCCCCTCTTAAACAAACGTTCGTCCTCGAACGAGTCAAGAAACATACCTGAAGTCTCAAATAGGTGAGGATATTTGCTCCACATCTCCCGCTCGATCTCCCAGGTAGCCTCCTCCACGGGCCGACCTCTCCACTGCACTTTCACTGAAGCTATATCCTTTGATCTCAATTTTCGGACCTGACGCCCCAAAATAGCCACTGGCTCCACATCATAAGTCAAATCATCATCTAATTGAACCGTGCTGAAACCCAAAACATGAGATGGATCGCCAATGTACTTCCGGAGCATAGAAACATGAAACACCGATGCACACTCGACAAGCTAGGTGGAAAATCCAGCTCATAAACCACATCCCCAATCCTCCGAAGCACTTCAAAAGGCCCAATGAACCGAGGACTCAATTTACCCTTCTTCCCAAATCTCATAACACCCTTCATGGGTGAAACCTTCAGTAGAACCTTCTCCCCAACCAGGAATATATGCCAAACTGCCCATACTCACCGCCCTCCTACTCAAAGCATCGGCCACTACATTGGCCTTCCCCGGATGGTACAAGATAGTGATATCATAGTCCTTTAGCAGCTCCAACCATCTCCGCTGCCTCAAATTGAGATCCTTCTGCTTGAACAAATGCTGGAGGCTACGATTATCAGTAAACACCTCACAAGACACACCATAGAGATAATGCCTCAAAATCTTCAACACGTGAACAATGGCGGCCAACTCTAGATCATGAATGGGGTAGTTCTTCTCATGGGGCTTCAACTGACGAGAAGCATAAGCAATCACTCTACCCTCCTACATCAACACACACCCAATACCAACTCTCGAAGCATCACAATACACTGTATATGAACCTGAAGCTGAAGGCAAAACTAATACTGGAGCAGTGGTCAAGGTAGTCTTGAGCTTCTGAAAGCTCGCCTCACACTCATCCGACCACCTGAATAGAGCACCCTTTTGAGTCAATTTGGTCAAGGGTGATGCAATAGATGAAAATCCCTGAACGAACCGACGGTAATAACCCGCCAAACCAAGATAGCTGCGAATCTTTGTGGCTGAGGACGGTCTGGTCCAACTCTGAACCGCCTCTATCTTCTTCGGATCGACCTGAATACCCTCGCTAGACACCACGTGCCCCAAGAAAGCCACTGAACTGAGCCAAAACTCACACTTGGAGAACTTTGCATAAAGCTCCTCCTCCCTCAACCGCTGCAATACCACTCTCAAATGCTTCGTGTGCTCCTCCTGACTACGCGAGTACACCAGAATATCATCAATGAACACAATCACAAATGAGTCGAGATAAGGCCGAAACACGTTATTCATCAAATGGATGAATGCTGCTGGGGCATTGGTTAGCCCAAAGGACATCACAAGGAACTCATAATGACCATCTTCGGTCCTGAAAGCCGTCTTAAGAATATCCGAGTCCCTGATCTTCAACTGGTGATACCCTGACCGGAGATCAATCTTGGAGAACACCCTCGCTCCTTGAAGCTGGTCAAATAAATCATCAATACGAAGCAAAGGATACTTGTTATTAATTGTAACTTTGTTCAACTGCCTGTAATCGATGCACTTCCTCATCGTGCCATCCTTCTTCTTCACGAATAGAACAGGCACACCCAAAGGCGACACACTAGGCCGAATAAACCCCTTATCAAGGAGTTTCTGAAGCTGCTCCTTCAACTCCGCTGGCGCCATACGATACGGTGGAATAGAAATGGGCTGAGTGCCCAGCACCAGATCAATACCAAAATCAATATCCCTGTCCGAGGGCATGCCCAGCAGGTCTATAGGACATCGGGAAAGTCCCTCACTATTGGAACAGAATCGATACTAGGAGTCTCCGCACTAACGTCCCTCAAAAAAGCTAAGTACGAAAGACAACCTTTCCCAACCATCCACTGGGCCTTCAAAAACGAAATCACCCTACTAGGGACAAACTCAGTCGAACCTCGCCACTCAATTTGTGGCACACCCGGCATAGCCAACGTCACTGTATTTCATGACAGTCCAATATAGCCCGACATAGAGATAGCCAATCCATGCCTAATATCACATCAAAGTCCACTATACACAACAACGAAATGTCCACTCGGGTCTCTAGACCCCCAATCGTCACCACACATGACCGATATACGCGGTCTACAACAATAGTACTGCCCACCGGAGTAGATACATGAACAGAGGAAACAAGAGACTCATGAGGCGTATCCAAATAACGAGCAAAATACGATGACACATATGAAAAGGTGGAACCAGGGTCAAATAACACAGAGGCATCTCTATGGCAAACTGAAACAATACCTGTAATCACGGCATCTGAAGCAATAACATCTGGTCTAGCTGGGAGTGCATAGAAACGATCCTGACCACCACCAAATCGACCTCCCCCTCTAGGGCGACTCCTAGCTGACCGACCCTCACCCCTAGCTGCCTGGGCGGGTGGTGAAGTAACTGGAGCTGAAGTCGAGGGCTGGCCCCTCTACTGAGATGAACCACCAAGAAGACGAGGACACTTCCTCCTCATATGTCCGAACTCTCCACACTCATAACAACTCCCCGGTGCGGGGAACAGGCACTGAAGGGAACCCCTAGCACCGGAATGATCAATAGAAGGACCTGGCATAGAAGAGCCCTGAACTGATGGAGCACGGGACGAACTCTGGGCTGGAAGGGCACTAAGTGATGAATGGCCATGATGAGAACTGTGAGAACCATGGCCCGATAATGCCCCACGATGAATTGGGCGAGCCGACTGAGCATGTCTGAATGGACGACCTCTGCCGTACTGAAACTGACCTCTCGAAGGAACACCACCAAAACTACCAGATCCTTGAGGCCTCTTGGCCTCCCTCTCATGTCGCTCCTGACGACGAATTGACTTAATCTCACGGGCAATATCAACAATCTCCTCAAAAGTAGCACCTGACACCCTCTCTCTGGTCATGAGAATCCGAAGCTGATATGTGAGGCCATCAACGAACCTCTTGATCCTCTCTCTATCCGTAGGAACCAACCAAACTACATGACGAGCTAACTCCGAGAACCTCATATCATACTGCGTCACCGTCATATCACCCTGACGCAATTGCTCGAACTGCATGTGCAACTCCTTCTTGTGAGACTGTGGCACATACTTCTCCAAAAAGAGATCGGAGAACTGCTGCCAGGTAAGGGGCGCTGCACCAATAGGCCTACGCCTCTCATAAGCCTCCCACCAAGTGAAGGCAGCTCCAGAAAACTAAAAAGTAGTAAATGCGACCCCACTGGTCTCCAGAATACCCGCTGTACGAAGAATCCTCTAACATTTGTCCAAGAAACCCTGGGCATCCTCGCCCTTTTCACCACTGAAAGTCGGAGGCTGAAGTCTATCAAACCTCTCCAATTGATGTTGCTCGTCCTCAGGCATAACTGGTACTACAAAATCCTGAGCAGGTGCAACCGGCTAGGCTGGTGGTGCCTCCGGTGTATGCAATCCCTGAACAACCTGCTCGGGTGTGCGGGCGGCGGGAGTCTGAGTGCCTCCCCCGGCCTGAGAAGTGGCTGTTGTAGTAGAAACTGCGACCGCCTGAGAAAGAATAGTGCACACGGTCAAGATCTGAGCCAAGGTCTCCTGAAGACCCGGAATAACAATAGGCACAAGCGGGTGCCTGAGCTGACCCCGCTGGAGCATCCCCCACTAGAATCTGATCATGAACTGGGGCGGCTGGTGGATCCGCAGGTGCTGCCCCATCTGTTATACGGGCTACACCCCTGCCACTGCCATGGCCTCGACCGCAACCTCGGCCTCTAGTGGCTCCAACTAGTGGTCGTCCATCCTGACTGCTAGCATGTGTCCTTACCATCTGTGAGAGAATATGATAACAGAAGTTTAGTACCTGAATCAACAGATTCGCACGATAGGAATTTCAAGAATGTGAAGTTTTCCTAAAGGTTCTGCAGCCTCCCGAGGATAAGTATAGACGTCTCCGTACCGATCCGCGAGACTCTACTAAACCGGCTCATGACCTGTGAGACCTATATAACCTAGGCTCTAATTCCAACTTGTCACGACCCCAAACCACCCCGGTCGTGATGACGCCTATCACAGTACTAGGCAAGCCGATTCAACACTAATACATAAAGGTCTTTTATAAATTTAGTTCCAAATCAATTATGAAGACAAGTCTTTTATTTAATATAACAAAATACACGGAAGAAAACAAATACGCAAATACATCCACACTGCCCGATCTTGGTGTCACTAGTCATTGTCGTCGCCCCCTTTTTCTCGCGAAATCGGGTTTACGACATTTGGGAGGACAACTCTATTCCCTTTTGGGATTTGGGTTTTCGGAATTGAAGAGTCGCCACCTAATGATTAAGTGCATTAGGAAACTAAGAGTTTTTGAGTTGGAAAACCTGAGTTTGGGTAAGGGCTAGAAATTATCTCGAGGGGAAGGTGTTAGGCACTCCTCAAGATCCACTAGTGTGGTTTCCGGCCATGCTATATTGTGACTTCACATAATCAAGTAGACAATCAAAGATTCAAGTATACAACATTGCAAATAAGCTAAAAAGAGTTTTGAAGGTAAGTGGGGAAGGCAGAGATTTATGAAATTTTTTGAATAGTTTTACAAGAAGAGATGAAAACAAACAAAGGGAGAGGGGTCCTAGGTTTATGATTAATATGGATCATTAATGCAATACTCAGTAATTGCTCCTTATAATAGGGGCTACATGAGATATTAGCGCATTGGTCATCATCTTCATATTCTACCCTTCCCACCCCGTAAAGGTTACTAAACGTGTGTGTTGGTCACGAATACTTACCGCGTGCTATTACCCGTCCCGTTCTATAAGTCCTGGAGGGTATTTAAGACCATTATTCCTATGTGGTAGGGACTAGGCTGAACCCTTAAGTTTAAAGGCAAAATGCTAAGCGACATACATAACAAATAGGACTGCACATAAAGGAACATACAAAATCAAATAAAGGCTCACAGATCCCTCCTCAAATGAACGCATACTTAGCACGTCTTAAACACATTCAAGGTCTCAAAGATAGGATTTTTTTTACAAAAGGAATAGGTAACATCAGTTAAAGCATGGTTTTAGAAAAATGAGGTAGCAACAGTAATTTAATGAGGTACAGGACAAGTAAAATAGCACGATTCTGGGCAGAGGTTGGTAACCCAGTGGTTT
The DNA here is from genome assembly GCF_001879085.1 of Nicotiana attenuata. Taxonomy (NCBI): domain Eukaryota; kingdom Viridiplantae; phylum Streptophyta; class Magnoliopsida; order Solanales; family Solanaceae; genus Nicotiana; species Nicotiana attenuata. The sequence goes on from NC_031989.1 coordinate 1,349,163, forward strand.
GATAACATAAAAATCAGAAACTCAGTAAGAGTAAATAGGTGCACCATTTCAAAATCGTTTCCAGATGGAGCAGAGTTTTTTTTTTAAAAAAAGAGTGAACTTCAGAGAATCAAAGCAAGAATGGGAGTGGCAGAGTTCGAAATTAAAAGAAGTTGGTTGGTCCTAAACACGATTAGTCAATTCTTATTGGGCCTAAAGTTTACCTAGGCGTCGTATACATTGTCTGATTATTTTAAGGAATGGACATGCGTATTTTGATTCTGATTTTTCTAAGGTACGCATGATAATGCATTTGCAGAAACGTTTCAAACACTTAGCCATATTTTAGCAAAGTTATTAGACTAACATATTAATTAACCACTGTAATTCGAACGAATAAGAAGTCCTAAGGGCAGGATATCTAATGCACATATGCGTACCTAAAACATGATTTCTAACATGCCAATGCAGAATGACAGTTATTTGGCTTGTTGTTAATTGATTAAAATTACGAAGTGAGTACAATAACATACTGAGAGTGCATGACCTAAAACATGATTTCTAACACATGAAAATGTATGCCCCAAGCAGGTTATCTATTGCGCAAATAGGCAAATAAAACCTATAAACGAGTTTTCTACCCATTACTTAAAATAAACATGCATATCCCTCCCCCATATTCACTATTCAGCCCCAACCGTTCATTTACAAATTATTACAAACCAATAGTATATGAATTACACTAATAAAGAACAAAACCAAGAAGTTATTCTATAGGGAGCCTTCAATCAGGCCCAGTCTTCCAACCTCACTTCCTTCGAGTTTCACAGCCTTTGCCATGGTCTAGGTGCGGCAAAGCTCCCTAGGGCCCCATTGGGTCCCTGGCCAATACCAGCACCTAAACACTTAGAAGAATGCAGGACAGGTGCAGTGTGGGATTACCAGCCTTGTGTGTCAAAGTTGAGTGAGTACTCAGAGGTACCCAAAGCAATGCTCACACGAAGGGGGCAGAACCTATTCTCTAAGAGTAATGTGAAGTGCAGGAAGAAGTAGTTTAAAAGAGTTTTCAAAAACAAGGGATTTGTTTTAAAAAAGAAGAAGCAGTAGTTCAACAATATAGGATTGCATACAAGGATCATGGGGAAAGGGAACAGATAGATCACATAATGCTAGAGGAGATACAGAGATTTACTGAAGCATGACTACACAGAATCAGAAGATTCAGGGGACCAAGAAATGGTCAAACTTAAACATAATACTTAGACAGTAACAGGGGGGACAATTATAACAGTTAAGATAAACAGCAGTTAGAAGCATGTAAATCAAGTAGGACATATAAAGTGCCAGGGATCAGGGGAATTAGGAAGTGGTAAAGTTTAGGCATAATAATGTACAACAATAGGATACATGCATACAATGTCATATTGCAGGCTTTGCATATAAATCACAAGACATGGTAAAATACTAAAACAAAAGAATCAATAGCATGTTGAGCAGTAGAAGCGTATATAGAAGAGAATCAAGAAGATAAGGAACTGAAACAAGAATAAACACATTGATTGGAGACTTGAAGATTAATTAGGACATACCAGTAAGAGAGCAAGAGCAGGATGCAAAGACAAAGTGATAACGCAATATTAGCCTTGGCTTACAGCCGTCTAATAATAGGCAAGAGCAGAGAACAACAATAGAGCAAAAGAGCAAGAGAGAACGAGAACGAGCACAAGAGAATGTAGAATTGAGAGTTCAGTGATGTGTGTGTCTGTGTTTTGGTGATGAAAGAGTAGAGTATTTATAGTTCTGGAAACGAGTAGAAAAAATAAGGTAAGAAGTAAAGTATAGTATAATTATAGAAGTAAATACAATTAGAATCCCAATCAATGTAAGTACTCTCCTTCAATTGGGGAGTCCTAGTTCAAACGGTTACCATAGTGACAAATAAGGAAAGAGAACTAATTGAAAGACTAATTTCAATCATACAGAGAGTAGTAAAGAATAAGGCATGTGATTAGGACCAGGTACAGAACATATGAATTAAGGAAAATAAGAATCAATTGGCGACATGCTTGCATATAAAATAAGGCAGAGTATTATTCTGAAAATCAGTAAGAGTGTTAAGGCAAGTAGCACAGTTAAAGGAAAATACACAGAATCGGTAAAGAGTTCTAAGGCAAGCATTATAGTTAAAGGAAAATACACAAAATTAGTAAAGAGTTCTAAGGCAAGTATCATAGTTAATACACAAAAGGATCAATACAAGTAACAAGTAACAAACCGTAGGAATCATCAAGCATTTAAATAGCAGTCATGCAATTAACAGGGAGAAGTACTCATAGAACAGCAGGAATTAAAGGTCGAAACAGTGAATCAACGCAGGAGTTGCAGAGAACACATAGATGCATAGTCAAGTAGCAAAGAAAAACAACCCAAAATACCTAGGGTTTCATCAATGCTCGTTAAAATAACATAAAATTAGGAGATAATAGCTTAAACACAGTAGAGACGTTAAAAACTATAGGAAAGCTTTCTGAAAACAGGGTCAAGAAACCCTAGTTTCAAATAGGAGACAAAGATGCTTAAAACTTGATTATTTGTAAAGATCGAGTAAAGAAAGGTTTAAAACATGAAGGAATGGGTCACAAATCGTTAAAATACAGATGGGTTTTTAAGAGACTTGGGTCGAGGTTAGGGTTTCCTAAGAAAACAGAGGAAGTAGAGATAACCTGGTCGTGAAACTCAGGAACCATGGTGATTAGAACACCATCGAGTCAAAACTCGCCGGAGAAAGGTCAGAAACAAACCAGGCGAAGCTTCCGTGACTGACTTGTATGGTGGAGGCTTCTGGGGTCTCAAGGATAGAGGGAATCGGCGAGATAGGGTTTCATGGCGGCTGGTGGTCGAAAGAGGTGAGGCTGGAGGTGGCCGGAGAGATGGTGGAGGTCATCGGAGAAGAAGAACCAAAAGGTTCTAGAGAGAAGGGGGAGAGGAAGAGACGAAGTAGAGAGAGAGACTGTCTCGAAGAATGAGGGGTCGAAGGGGGGGGGGGGTAGTTAGAATTAATTAAGGAAAATATATCTGGGCCGTTAATCTTATTTGATCAACGGCTCAGATTGATTTGGAGCCGGGCCGAGTTTTTTAGAAATTGGGCTGGGCGGATTTGGATTGGGTATTGGGTCAACTAAATCTGATAGAGGTGTGGCCAAATTGGCTAAAATTGAAATAATAAAGGGCTGCTTATTAAATAGCCAATTTTCCCTCTTTTATTATTTTATAAAATGGTTAAAAAGATTTTAAAACAAATTAAAGGTACTGAACTTAATTAATAACGTATAAATATTAATCTAAAAAGACTAAAAATAATTTTATAATTGTAAAATGCTGTTAATTGTAAAATAGGTTATAATTGCAATTATATGCAATTTGGCTTAAAAAAATACCAAACAAATGTGTAAAAATATGCAAAATCTTTAAAAATAAGGGAAAAATACCAAAACTCTTGGGCATGCTTATATATGCATGTACATGCTATTTTGAAAGTATTTTGAGTATATAAAAATATGTAAGGAAAAATTGGGTATCAACAGTCATGAGCCACTAAGATACTGTTCAGTACTATCTACTCAATACAAGAAAAGACTGAAATAAGTAACACTAAGGATAGGAAGGAGAAAGGCAGGGCTGCGAACGCCGTGCAGCTACCTTGCTATCTCCGGAAATACTCAGAAGCTGCTGAAGCTCTCACTCTGATGCTCTAGCACCTAGATCTACACACAAGGTGCAGGGAGTAACGTGAGTACGCCAACTCAGTAAGTAACCAAAGTAAATAAAAGCTGAGTGCGGTGACGAGCATTTAAAACATATATATAATCTAACATAGAATCTCAATAGAAATATCAAAGTCAAATCCGTAGTTCAATTTCCAAACAGCTCGTGAAACTTGTCATACCTCCTTTTTCTACCCCCGGAAAGGGTATTAAGGGAGTTTTTTCAATTTAAGTGACAATCGAAATAGGATTATTATTTTAATATCAGAGTCGCCACTTGGGATAATTCATGGTGTCCCAAGTCACAGGTTTAGAATCCCGAATCGAGAAGATTTGACTCTGTTTTAATGTCTGCGAAACACAGAAATACGGGTAAGGAATTCTGTTAACCTGGGAGAAGGTGTTAGGCATTCCGGAGTTCCGTGGTTCTAGCACGGTCTCTTTGATCATACTTGGCTCATTAAAATTGTTTAATTACTGATTTTAGAACCTATGTGCATCTGCCTTTTTAATTAAGAAATTATCTTGAAACAGGTCACGCGTACGTGTACCCTTTTGTTTGGCGCGTCAAAAATCATGTCAGGCGAACGTGTCCACGATTAATAACGAATTGTTATTATTAAGAAAGTTTGGCCGAAGTTGCGCGAACGCATACTCTGGTTTGTTTTTAGAATCGTAATTATGTCATGCGAACGTGTACACAACCACGATGGTGGATTAAACGTGCCTAAAAGCAAACTACGAATATCATTTTAATTATAATAAAATATTTGTGAGGGCCATGGGTGATTTAATTAAGATGGCACACCTCATCCCATTTTTAAGAAGTATACTTGTTTGGGCCTAAGGATGCTCTTACCTACCAATGGTTTGAACTTAATATATAACTATTAGGAGAGGAAGTTTAATCTAATACAATTATGCTTGAAATAACACATTGGGCAATTGGTTATAAAAGAAATGGGCTAGCAGACAAGTCCCTCAAGCCTTAAAAATTGAACGATCACGTTTGATGGAAAACAACAAAAAAAGGGGGAGAGACCTGGGCTTTGGCAGCGAACCCAGAAATGAAAACAAGAGGCCTAAGGCACACGAGCCTGGTTCGAACCAGGCAGCCTCATTTGGGCCTTTTAATAGGCCTGGCCATTTAAAGGAATGGCATTCTACCATTATACCCACTGAGACAATCTTTTGCACAAATTAAAAAAAAACACGGATGTTGAAACACCCTATTCTACAGCATTTCAATTTACTAATAGATCATGAGTAATTCATATAATCATCTAAATTAGCCTAATCCAAGCACTAATGGTTAAAATAAATCATGTAGGCATTTGACCATAATTACAATCTTAAAGAAACAATCTGAACATGGCTTGAGAGTTTTATCATAGCAATAGACTTCAGAATTTGAAAATAGAATGGCATCATGGCCAACATGCTGTTCAACAAACCCCGACCTCACACCAAAAGCAAGGTCCAGTACAGTCATCC
>NC_031989.1:1358218-1437459 GCF_001879085.1 Nicotiana attenuata
TCCCTTGTTCTCCAGGTGGGCGCCTGATTGCTGAACTTGACCCGCTTTCCCTTGAAACTTGTGCCGTCTTCCCTTGTTCTCCAGGTGGGCGCCTGATTGCTGAACCTCGAGCTGCCTTCTTCTGAAACTTGAACTGCTTTCCCTTGTTCTCCAGGTGGGCGCCTGATTGCTGAAGTTGAACCGCTTTCCCTTGAAACTTGTGTCGTCTTCCCTTGTTCTCCAGGTGGGCGCTTGATTGTTGAACCTTGAACTGCCTTCCTCTGGAACTTGAACTGCTTTCCCTTGTTCTCCAGGTGGGGCGCCTGATTGCTGAACTTGACCCGCTTTCTCTTAAAACTGCTTTTCTTTTGAACTGTCTTCCCTTGTTCTCCAGGTGGGCGCCTGATTGCTGGACTCGAATCCTCTTCTCTTGTTACTTGAAACTGTTTTNAATCTGAGCTCCGGGATAAAAATCTTCTTTTTCAAGCAAGTACCGGAAGAACATCTACATGAGGCATGGGATCGGTTCAAATTATATTTGGTGAGGTCTCCCAATCATGGTTTTCCGGATTCCATCTTATTGGAAAAATTCTACATGGGTTTAGATCCGATGAACCAATCTATAGCCAAGAATGCAGCTGACGGATCTTTTATGGACAAGACATTCACAAGGGTCACACAGATCCTTGACAAAATGGCACAACATAATTAAGCTTGGCACTCCGAGGACACCATAGGTGGAATTGCATATGGTTCTCCCTCCTTGACCAACCTAATTAAGGAGAATCAAGAGAGAGATCAAGTAATCGCAGGGCTTGCCACAAATGTCAATGTGTTGGCAAAAATGTTCACGGAAAGTCAAACAAAAAAGGTGAATGTGGTGGAGGATGTGCAACCTATATCAAATGAAGATTTTGAGGAAGCAAACTACATCAACAACCCTAAAGGAGGGTATCAAAGACAACAATACCAAGGTCAAGGACAATAAAATCAATGGAGACCAAACCTGCAAGGGCAAGGCAACCAACAATAGCGAAATGACCAAGGTAGCTCAAATCAAGGAAATTGGAATAACAGCAACAACTTCTCAAATCGGAGTTCAAATCCTTATGTTCCTCCAAAGGGTCAATATTCAAATCAAGGTTCCTCAAGTGATTCCAAGTTGGAATGCATGCTTGAACGGGTATTGCAAAATCAAGAGAAGTCCGACACTTCTATGAGGAACATGACCGAGCTTGTTGGCTCTCATACGACATCCATTCAAAAATTGGAGATGCAAATGAGAGACCTCTCTAGGGAACAAAATCCAAAGCAAAACGGAACACTCCCTAGTGACACAATTGCGAACCCAAGGGGTAGTGGGAGTGGCCCAACTTCTCATATCATGGCAATTACTACTCGGAGTGGGAAGATACTACAAGGAGAGGGTGAACAAGCAGTTGAAGTAGAAGAGTCCGAACAAGGGGTTGAGGTTGAAGAGCCAAGTGTTGTCGAAATTGAAAAGATTCCGGAAGAGTTGCAAGTGCAAAAAGAGAACCGGGGAGAGGTAAAGGAAAAGGTAAAAGAGGCACCAAAAACTGTTCCACCTATTCCTAGACCTCCTCCTCCATTCCCTCAAAGACTTGCTAGGAAGGTTGATGATAGCAAACTGGAAAAATTCTATGACATTATCAAGCAATTATTGGTAGCATTTCAAGAGATGCCGGGGTTTGCTAAATATTTGAAAGATTTGATCACCAAGAAGAAGACCACCAAGAATGAAGTAATGTGACTCACCGGGTTAGTTCTATCATTGCAACATCCACCGTTCAAAAGAAAGAAGATCCGGGAGCTTTCACCATTCCATGTATTATTGGGGAACGTGATTTTGCAAGAGCCCTTTGTGATAATGGGGCTAGCATCAACTTAATGCCTCTTGCCATCTTTAAGCCAGCAGGGTTAGGTATGCTAAGGCCCACAAGTATGAGATTGCAAATGGACGATCGTTCCATAAAAAGACCGGTGGGAATTGTTGATGATGTGCTTGTTAAGGTGGGAAAGTTTCATTTACCTGCCGATTTCGTAATCCTTGATTGTGCGGTTGACAAAGAGATCCCTATCATTTTGGGGAGACCATTCCTTGCCACTGGAAGAGCACTAATGGATTCGGAATGGAATGAAATCAAATTCTGTGTGAATGATGAAGAGGTTACATTCCAAGCAAGCAAGGGTATAAACTACCACATGAGTATGAAAGCATCTCGGTGATCGATGTTGTTGATGATGCGGTTGAAATGAAAATGGAAGAACAATGCCTCGGCGAGGCATTTGCGGCTATTTTGGTGAACTTTGATGGTGAAGATATGGAGGGGTATATGGAATCGGTAAATGCATTGGAGGGGCTTGGGTCTTACACTTATGCTCCAGCAAAGCTCTCTCTCGAGTTGGAGAATAGAGCCACTCCTCCCGCAAAGCCTTCTATTATCGAACCTCGGCAACTAGAGCTAAAACCACTTCCACCACACTTGACGTATAGTTTCTTGGCTCAAATGATACTTTACCGGTAATTGTTCCTTCTTTGTTGAATGAAGTGCAAGTAGAACAATTGTTGGAAGTAAGGAGCATAGGCAAGCTATTGGATGGACAATTGCGGACATCCGTGGGATTCCGCTGGAATTTGCGAGCACAAAATCCAATTGGAGAGTGATACTAAACCAAGTGTGGAACATCAACGACGATTGAACCCGTCAATGCAAGAGGTGGTAAAGAAAGAAATCATCAAGTGGTTAGATGTCGGGGTGGTCTACCCTATTGCCGATAGTTCTTGGGTGAGCCCGGTGCAATGTGTGCCGAAAAAGGGAGGCATGACCGTAATTGAAAATGAGAAAAATGAGCTCATCCCTACAAGAACGGTGACCGGTTGGAGGGTGTGTATGGATTATCAGAAGCTCAATAGTGCCACATGCAAAGACCATTTCCTTATGCCTTTTATTGATCAAATGCTTGATCGGCTAGCGGGAAGGTCATTCTATTGTTTCCTTGATGGATATTCCGGCTACAACCAAATCAACATAGCATTGGAGGATCAAGAGAAGACAACATTCACTTGCCCCTATGGAACTTTTGCCTTTAGCCGGATGCCATTTGGTTTATGCAACGCTCCGGCTACTTTTTAAAGATGCATGATGTCCATTTTCTCCGACATGGTAGAGGATTTTCTAGAAGTCTTCATGGACGAATTCTCGGTGGTAGGTGATTCTTTTGAGAATTGTCTTAACAATCTTAGACAAGTCCTTAAGAGATGTGAAGAGACCAACCTTGTGCTCAATTGGGAGAAATGTCACTTTATGGTGGATGAAGGCATTGTGTTGGGGCATAAAATCTCCAAACGTGGCATAGAGGTTGACCGGGCAATGATCGAGATTATTTCTAAGCTTCCTCCACCTACTTCCGTTAAAGGTGTTCGAAGTTTCTTGGGGCATGCCGGGTTCTATAGGCGTTTTATCAAAGATTTTTCCAAGATTGCAAATCCTATGTGCAAACTCCTTGAGAAAGATGCCAAATTTGTGTTTGATGAGAAATGCCTCAAAGCCTTTGAGGAATTGAAGCAAAGGCTCACCACGGCACCTATTATTGTCACACCCGATTGGTCTCTTCCTTTCAAGCTCATGTGTGATGCCAGTGGTGTAGCTATTGGAGCAATGCTTGGCCAACGTCACAACAAGGTTCTCCACCCGGTCTATTATGCAATCAAGACACTCAATGGGGCGCAAATGAATTACACGGTCACTGAGCAAGAACTTCTTGCCATTTTCTATGCCTTTGAGAAGTTCCGGGCTTATTTGTTGGGATCCAAGGTGATAGTGTACACGGATCATGCTGCTCTTCGCTATCTCATGGCAAAGAAGGATGCAAAGCCTCGCTTGATTCGATGGGTCTTGTTATTGCAAGAATTTGACTTCGAGGTCAAGGATCGTAAGGGAACTCAAAATCAAGTGGCGGATCATTTATCAAGGCTTGAGTAAGCAGGGAGACCAAAGGGAGATCTTGAAATCAACGATGCATTCCCGGATGAACACATATTGGCACTATCTAGCACTTTTGCTCCTTGGTATGCCGATATTCCTAACTATTTGGTTAGTGACCTTATTCCGGATGGATTGGAATCCTATCAAAGGAAGTTCTTGAGAGACTGCCGGCAATACTATTGGGAGGAACTATTCTTGTTCCGTGTTTGTGCTGACAATATTATCAGAAGGTGCGTTCCAGAAGAAGAGATTATGCCAATCCTAAAGGGATGTCATGACTCACCGGTTGGGGGTCATCATGGAGGAAATCGAACGGCGGCTAAGGTGCTTGAATGTGGTTACTATTAGATGTCAATCTATCATGATGCCAATCAAATGGTCAAGGCTTGTGACCAATGTCAAAGGCAAGGATCAATCTCCAAGAGGCATGAAATGCCAATGCACTTTGTCATGGAGATAGAAATCTTCGACGTATGGGGAATTAATTTTATGGGTCCCTTTGTGACCTCTTGTGGGATGAAATATATCTTTGTAGTTGTGGACTATGTGTCCAAATGGGTTGAAGCAATTGACTTACCAAACAACGAGGCAAGAAGTGTGACCGCATTCTTGAAGAAAAACATATTCACTCGGTTTGGCACTCCTAGGGCCATTCTTAGTGTTGGTGAGTCTCATTTCTGTAACAAAGCTTTCACGGGGCTACTAGAGAAGTATGGTGTCAAGCACAAGGTGGCCACACCTTATCATCCCCAATCTAGTGGTCAAGTTGAGGTTTCCAACCGGGAGATCAAGAGCATTCTAGCAAAGACTGTTAATGCAAACAGGACCGATTGGTCAAGGAAGCTAAATGACGCATTGTGGGCATACCGTACGGCGTACAAAACTCATATTGGTACTTCTCCTTACAGGTTAGTCTTCGGCAAAGCTTGTCATCTACCCGTGGAACTGGAGCACAAGGCCATGTGGGCTTTAAAGAGGTTGAACTTGGACTGGGCTGAAGTTGCAAATTTGAGGTTACCACAACTCAATGAAATGGAGGAATTCCGTTTCCATGCATATGAAAGTGCAACTGTGTATAAAGAAAGGATGAAGTTCGTCCATGACAAAAAGATCTTGAAAAGGGAGTTCAGGTCGGGTGACTTGGTTTTGCTCTTTAACTCAAGGCTCAAATTGTTTCCGGGCAAGATAAAATCAAAATGGTCCGGTCCGTTCAAAGTGGTAAATGTCTCTCCTTTTGGAGCTGTGGAACTACAATCGGAGGATGGGTTCCGAACCTTCAAAGTGAATGGCCAGCGAGTCAAGCATTACTTGGGCACAGATGGAGAAAAACATTTGGTGGAGCAGCTGGCTCTCAAAGATGGTCCATGCCCGACCAATGAGTGAATCCAAGGAAACGTCAACTTCGTCGTGCCGCGACGTTAAATCAAGCGTTTCATGGGAGGCAACCCATGTGTGGTATGGAGTTTTTAATTTTTGTTAGATAGATTTAATTGAGAAATTTAAAGTGTGTGTTAGAGTGCAGGGGATTCAAAAGATCATAACACTGGGTAAGATTGCATGAAAAAGGGAAGAAAAATCACTTTGCACAGTCTGCTGCACATATGCGGTCGCATTTTAACTATGCGGGCCGCATTTTGGTCGCAAACCAACACAGTGTGTTGGCTAAATCTGGTGGTAAAGATGCGACGAGTTGGTGCATTATGCGGACCGCATTTTTACTATGCTATCGCATAAGTGCACCGTATTTTTGGCCCTTCAGCAAGTCACCTGAATCTACCGCATAACACTTATGCGATCGCATAGTGTGTTATGCAGTAACTTACCCACCGCAAAATCGTCAGGTATATCTTCGCATCCTTTCATCTCTCACACATTCAAAAACAAAAACAAAAACAAGTAGATAGTTGTCCATCTTTAGTCATTAGCAATGAATTCCCCTTGGTTTTTCTTCGCCGGGTTCTTTTCCAAGGGTGTAATAGTAGAACCAGGACAGTAAAATGAAACATGTTGACCAGTTTGGTGTAATTGTCTAATCTCAAGCATGTGTGTCTGTATATAGCCTATATCCTTCCATTAAAAAAAAGAGATCAACTGTGTGAACTTGAGGCTCGCTCTGTGACTCTATGTCTACCTAGAGTTATACATGTATATATGATGAAGGCTTTGAGTTGCCGAGTGTTGACTCGAGGGGTTCAAACTATGTAAGCCAAACAGTTCGTGTACCATGTGTGTGAGTTCTTTGTGTAAATAATTCTTGTGTTTACTTCTGCCATCTAGAACTTGCCTGGTTGGTTTTTCAATGCTTTTAATAATTACATTTGGTTGGAGAAATGACCTTAGGCAGTCTTTGTGATTTTTGGAAAACCAGTTAGCCTTTCAAGCCACCCATTGTACAGATAGTATCACTAGTCACCCCATTTGAGCTTTTAACCTTTTCTTTGGCTACCTCATTACAAACCTTTCCCTTTTTGTGAAATAATTTCCTCTTTTGAACCCGTCCCTCCTTGAGCATTGAGAATGAGGCTAAAAGCCTAAGTTGGGGGTGTGTGTCAAGCCAGAAATTGGCAAGGTTGTGCAATGAGCGTAGGGAAGTGTACCTCAAAATATGAAACTACTCAAGCTCCTAAGGCAAAGTATATAAAAGAAAAAGAAAAAAAAAAGAGAAAAACAATTGAAAAAAAAGAGAGTATAAGAGTTGTAAGCTTTTATGCATAAGGAGCCTTGAAGAGAATAAAAGAGGTAGTTGAGGTGGCTAAATGGTGAAAAAGTTGATACAAATGAAGGCTTTGTGGTTTGAAAAGAAGCAAAGAGCACAAGAAAGAAAAATGTGATTAGTGTTCAAGGAGGGTATAGTCACTTGTACCCAAATGCTTATCCGACCCTTCCCTAAACTTTACAAGCTTAAAAAGTTCTTATGGGATCTCCAACCGAGCGTTCTTAGAATAAAGAGATGAATTAAAATAAGGGCAAGCCTATGGTATGGTATTTGTAACACTTGAAACTCTTTCTGAGGGTGAGTGAAATTGTGAATTCATCCCTTTGGTTGTAAGTGTAAATAGAGTGATTTTGGGACTTTCTTTCTAATAAGGGCACATGAACTGGGAGACTGGACAAAAGTTGAGTTTTTGAGTCAAATGCAAATGCACTCAGCTGAGGGTAGCATTTTGTCACATTGTTTGAGGCTCACAGTTCACAAGTTGATTAGTTCTTTGTAAATATTGATGATTCAGGAAGGGTAAACAATAGAAAAATGCATGCTTGTAGTACTGACAACGGACACCGCCCACGGTCACTATTGTTTCATGTCTGTTAGATGAAGTCTAGAATAGGATAGTGTCATTTTAGTTGCTTGAGGACAAGCAAGAGTTTAAGTTGGGTGTTAATGTGCCGGAGAATTTCGGCACATTTCAATGCAAATTGCTTAGATTTTAGCTTGTTTTGAATGCAATTATCTCCTATACTTATGTAATTTTAGTATTTTTGCAGTACATGAGGTATAAGGACCTAAGAGCATGAAAATGAAAGCAAAAAGCCACAAAAAGACAAGAAAAGAGCAAAATGCAGCACAAATGTGGAAATGCGGTCTAAGATGCAATCACAAATCCTACATGCGAGCCGCATAATGTGCAAAGGATCGCAAACCAAAATAGAATGTTGGACAAAGTCCAGTGCAAGAAATGCGGTCCAGAATGCGATCGCACAACAGGTTTGCGAACCGCATAATGGACCGCAAACTCATGGGGCAAAATGCTGATGGTGGAAAATGCGACGCAAAATGCGATCGCATATCTGGAATACGGACCGCAAATCAACAATGCGACGACGGCCTGGAAACTAGGGTTCTGAAGTGCGATGGACATGAAGAGAATGCGGACCGCATGTCTGTTATGCGACAGATAGCGGTCGCATATTTAATTGGAAAGGGCATTTTTGTCCGTTTTTGTCCCGAATTTCGGCCCTCTATAAATAGATTTAATTGGGGTTTTGTGGGCTCATCTTGTCTGACTTTGAGACTACAATACAAGGCTTTAATATTCCTCTCTTTTGGAAGCTATTGGGTTAAGAATCTTCCACTTTGTAAGCTTTATGGCATTTAATATTCTCTTGTTTTTGTATTTTAGTATGAGTAGCTAACTTTAAATACTAAGGTTGTGGACCCTAAATGGGTGTTATGTTAATGGGTGCTTAACATTGAATATATATATAATGGTTGGTTGATATTTATTTACTTCTCATTCTTCATTCATTGTTGGTGGTTGCAAACATTAACAAATGCCATTAAATTCTTGCTTTGCTTGGGAAAGTGGGTTAGAATTTGGTAGAGTAAATATCAAAGACTCAAGGCTTTAAACCTTGTTTAATAGAACCGCTTAGGAATAAGTGAATTTTATTTGGCATATATTGATTGTTATTAATTGCAACTCTTTTATATTTGGAAAAATCATAAAGAGGAAATACTACCCGACTATTGGAAAATATTGGGGACATCATTTGCATATCAAAAGGACCTTCTATTCGAAATATATCATATCAACACCGATAGCATTGCACTTCATTAAAGGGGACACAACCTTGGTTTCTCTAATCAAATTATTTACATTCTCAACATTACAATTAGTCATTACTTCAAACCAAAATCATTTCATACTCTTGTTACCATTAACCGAATAAAATTACGACTTTAGTCAAGTAACACACTATTTGAGTAACCTTTTCACACCTATTCCCTGTGGGATTCGACCCTAACCTTGTTGGGTTATTATATTTGACATCGACCGCCTTACACTATTTATTAAAGTGTAATTTGAGCGTATCATCATGTTGACCCAATACACAGCCAAATGAATTATCTAGGACTATCAAATAAAGAATCAAAGGTCTCCCTGGTTCCGGCGGTACCAACACAGGCGGGTTTGACAAATACTCCTTGATCTTATCGAATGCTTCTTGGCACTCATCGGTCCATTTGACCGCGACATCCTTCTTTAACAACTTGAAGATGGGCTCGCTAAGTGGTCGTGAGTTGAGCAATGAACCTGCTGATGTGATTCAACCTCCCTAGCAGACTCATCACCTCAGTCTTTTTCTTTGGCGGTGGTAATTCCTGGATAGTTTTGATTTTTGACGAATCCAGCTCGATGCCCCGCCGACTGACTATGAAGACTAACAACTTGCCCGACGGGACACCGAATGCACACTTTGCAGGGTTGAGCTTAAGATTGTATCTGCGGAGCCTCTGGAAGAACTTCCTTAAATCTTTGACGTGGTCAGACTGCTTCCTGGACTTTACGATTACATCATCCACGTAAACCTCGATCTCCTTGTGTATCATGTCATGGAATATGGTAGTCATTGCCCTCATGTAAGTTTCCCCGACGTTTTTCAAACCAAATGGCATGACCCGATAGCAGTATATTCCCTATGGCATATAAATGCCGTCTTTTCCGCATCTTCCTCATCCATTAAGATCTGATGATATCCCGCATAGCAATCCACAAAAGACCTAATCTCATGCTTGGCACAATTATCAATCAAAATGTGGATATTTGGAAATGGGAAGTTATCCTTTGGACTTGCTTTGTTGAGGTCACGATAATCGACACATACTCTGGTCTTACCGTCTTTCTTTGGCACGGGCACAACATTAGCTAACCACGTGGGATACCGCGTGACTCGAATGACCTTTGCCTCAAGCTTCTTTGTGACTTCTTCTTTGATCTTCACACTCATGTCGGTCTTAAACTTCCTTAATTTCTGCTTGACGGGAGGGAAGTTGGATCGGTTGGTAATTTATGGACCACCAAGTCGGTACTCAACCCCGGCATGTCATCATATGACCATGCAAAAATATCCTTGTATTCAAACAATGCTTTGATTATTTCTTCCTTGATTTGTGGTTCAAGATGGACACTTATCTTGGTTTCTCTGACATTATCTGGATCTCCTAAATTGATTGCTTCGGTTTCATTCAAATTAGGCTTGGGTTTTTCTTCAAAATGATTTAATTCTTTACTGATTTCCTCAAGTGCCTCATCCTCATCATATTCTGTTTCATCGTCACTTTCTATTTCTTGGATTATTATTTCAGAATTAGATTGACTTTTAAGACTTGGCCGAAGATTCCTCATGCATGTCATGTCATTGAAACCAGCATAAAAAGAACTGTACAAAGAAGAAAAGAAAACAAAAATAAAAACTATCACGAATGATGGAAAAAGGGAAATTGCATTTCATTGAAAATAAAGGATAACAGGGTTTGTACATCAAACAAGCGAGAAAATAAAAACCTGGGTCATAACCCTGGAATGACCTAGATAGAAAGGAAAACAAAGCAAACTACCAAAACTCCCTCCGAGTAGGGAGAGGAGTAGCCTTCCAATTGTTAAGCTTTACTTTCGGCCCGACGAATTGCACATCTGCTTTGCTGGAACCTTCTCCAACTTCTACCATGTTCACATCATCAAACAAACTCTGGAACCTTTCAATTAACTCTTCATCAACGTCAACCACTGGACTTGGAACTGCTGTCACTGGGCGCTTCACGGCACCGGGCTTGACAAATGACTTGGAGAGACGCGGGATAGGCTTCGGAAGTGCCCACGCCTTCTGTTTCAACCTTTTAGCCCTTTTCACGTCTGCCGTTGTGGGTTTGAATCCAAGACCGAACGTATCCAAGTTTTTTGGCAGAGACACTGGCTGTACGATACCTTGTAAAGAAGCGCCCAGGCCTTTTGCTGGCACAAAACCATCTTCAGCATTTCATATGCCACTATGAGAGATGCGGAGGCTAACTTTGGAGTTGGAATACATTTTCCTTCTGGAACCTTCTCAACTGGCACTGTTTCAGAAACCTGGTAGACCCAAGGCCCTTGATCATCTTTGACCTCAATGAACGGGACGGAGGCATCAGTGTAAGCAACCGAGCTCTCATCACCATGCACGACAATCTCCTATCTGTCCCACTCAAACTTGACCATCTGATGCAAAGAGGACGGGCCTTCTTTTTTGCTTCATGTATCCAGGGCCGACCCAACAGCAAATTGTAAGAGACGGACACATCCAATACCTGGAACTCCATGGTGAATTCAACCGGTCCTATTGTCAATTCAAGCACTATATCACCGACCGAATCCTTTCCTCTACCTTCAAAACCTCGGACACATATACTGTTCTTTCGGACCCTTTCAGTATCAATCTTCAATTTGTGCAGAGTGGAGAGAGGGCAAATGTTTGCACTGGAACCATTATCCACCAGCACCCTAGTGACCACAGAATCTTCACATTTCACTATAAGATAGAGAGCTTTGTTGTGTTCAGTACCTTCCACAGGCAACTAGTCATCAGAGAAAGTGACCCTGTTCACCTCAAATATCTTATTGGCGATCTTCTCCAAATGGTTCACTGTGATTTTGTCGGGGACATGAGCTTTGTTCAGAATTTTCATCAGGGCCCGACGATGCTCATCTGAATGGATCAACAATGATAGCAAAGAAATCTGAGCGGGTGATAAGTTGGTATTTTACCAACTTATCTCCTCTTAATATTTAAACTTTTGCATAATTTTGGTAGGAAACTAGGACATTTTCTGAGGTTTATTGGCAATTTTTAGGTGTCATGTGATTTGGAGAAGAAATGGAAGAAATCAAGTCAAAATGTGCCAAAATGCTGAAAATTGACTGATGCCTGATACTCTTCGCGATCGCAAGGATTGGAACGCGATCGCAGAAGGCTGGAAAAACAAACATCGCGATCGCAATGTTGTTTATGCGATCACATAGAAGGAATGGTCCCAGCCCTGGGAATGCTCTACGCAACCGCAAATGTGGGTATGCGATTGCAGAGGTTCTGAAGATGACTCTACGCGATCGCAATCAATTGTACGCGATCGCGATGCATTAAATCTGGGCAAAATCTGGGCAGAAATGGAATTTCACGTTTTTGATCCCCAAATCATTTAATACCCGACTAGTCTCATTTGTAAGGGAATCCGAGATCTTTGGCTTATTTTCAGTTCCATAGACTAGAGAAGAACAAGTATTGAAGCTAGGGTTTTGCACACACACTTGGGTCTTGAAGATTTCAAGCTTGTGGTTAAAGATTTCTTACCCATTTATGTTTATTTCTTCATTTCCTTGCTTTGTATTGAATATTTAAGTGTGTAGTATTTATTTCCAACACTTGTATCTTGTTTATGGAAATACTCATATTTAAAGTGTGGATTAAATACCTTGTTGTGCTTATGTATCGAATGATTTTTATTCTTTTATGAAGTGAGTTATTGTTATTTTAATTATTCTTGTTCTTTAATGTTTCCAAAGGGATTAGCTAACCCTAGGACTCGCCCATTAACTCCGAATTAATTTTGGAAAAGATAATTTGGGGTTGGGAAAGATTAATTAACAAGAACTTGAGGCGTTAACCCTCATTTTATAGATTCTACCTAGGGATAGGATTGAACTACTTGTAGCCATATCCGGGAGTGCTTAATCTCTTAATTGATTTAGGGATAATTCAATTAGGAAGTCTTGTTAGTCTTCGGAAGAAGCTAATATAGAATTATTACCCGTGGCTAATTAACATAAACTCGCTCATATTTGTAAAATCATGAAATACATTGGATCGTTACTTGAGTGTAATTCCCGATGCAACCATACTTGTAGCTATTGATCATTTTACTTGCTTTCTAGGTTGGTTTACATTTTCGCATTTAAGTATAAACACTTTTAAAACCAAATTCTTAGTGTTTGGCATTGCGCGATAATTGGTAATTTTCTTACATTCCTAATCGCCTACATATTGTTCTCTGTGGGATTCTATCCCGACTCATAGTTGGGTAAATTATATTGCATGCGACCGTGTCCATTTACTTTTTAGTAGTGGATTTGGACGTCATCAGCGGGCGTCTTTCTCAACTGCTCCACGATGGAGTAATCTTGCACTTCCATTTTCTCAAAAACTCCTCCGCTTCTTCCTGAGTGACTGCTTTCTTTACTAGAACTGGATTATCTCCGAGTGTTTTAGCTTTCCTCAACTCTTCCGGGGCAAAGCATCTCCCCGAACGAGTTAATCCCTAGGCCTCATTGACTTCTTCTTTCACTTCCTTCCCCTTATAGGTTACTATCACCCGTTCATAGCTCCATGGGATAGCCTTGGTGCTGATCACCGGCAGCTGGGTTACAGGCTTAATGATGACAGGGTCCGTACGGGCACCCTCCACAACTATGATAGGCTTATTTGCCAACCCTGGCACGATCAGCTTTTCTTGCTTTGGTACAACATCACTTGGGGATCTCTTCTCAACTACCACAGATGGTTTATCGTTTGGCATGCTCAACTTGTTTGCTGCTCCTTCAACCATTGGTTTTGTGACAATTGTTTCCTTGACTGGCTTGGCCTCACTAGACCGAATCATCATAACAGATTGTGATGGCTTCTTGGGCTCCCCCTCCTTGTGTACTATCTCGATCATGTTTGTTTCAACATGAGTTGGCAATGGGTTCTGATTGATGTTGGGTGCTTCCGGAGTTTGGACCACAATCTGGTTTGTGTCGATGAGCTCTTGGATAGCATTCTTCAAGTGCCAACACTTTTCCGTATCATGCCTCGGGGTACCAGAACAGTATGCACAGCTCAAGGAATAATCAAGATTCTTTGGAGGAGGGTTTGGCAACTTTGATTTAATCGGCCCTAGCACATCCAACTGCCTCAATCTCTGGAATAAGCTGGTATAAGACTCCCCCAATGGGGTGAAAGTTTTCTTTCGCTGCAACCTCTCATTTCTGAACACTGGTTTGGGCCGAAAACTTGGACCGACAGGGTTTCGGTGGGCTCGTGGAGGTGGGTATGCATTTTGTGGAGCTGGGTAGGTGTTTTGTGGGGTTGGGGCACGCCACTGTGGGTAACAAGGAGGTTGAGTGTATGATTGGGTGTGGTGGACGGAATACTGAGGGTCTGGTGATGGGAAGTAATGTTGGGGTGGATTATATGGGGTTTGGGTGTAGGTTTGGTGATGAGATCGAGGCTGAGTATAATGGTGTGACGAGCCCCTCGGTCCAAAACGTGATCCTGAATCGACTGTTGCCACATCTTCTTTCTTCTTCCGATCACTCCTCCGGTACCATTCTGGATGGCTTGGGTGGTTGCTTTGATGGCCGAGTAGCTCATGATTTTGTTCGACTTAAGCCCTTCTTCCACCATGCTACCCATCTTTACTACCTCGTTGAAAGACTTGCCTATGGCCGATATCAGATGGCCAAAGTAAGTAGGCTCCAGAGCTTGCAGAAAATACTCCACCATTTCGTTTTCCTCCATCGGAGGGTTGACTCCTGCCGCTTGTTCTCTCCAACGAAAACCATATTCTCTGAAACTTTCTCCTGGCTTCTTCTCTATCTTAGTCAGGGACAAACGATCTGGAACGATCTCTATATTATACTGGAAGTGCCGTGCAAATGCTTGGGCCAGACTCTGGCTGAAGTATGCCATTAACAACTCATCTCATTTTACTGCAGAATCCCCTCAAGTGGGCCACCGGGTCCCCGTGCCCATCATACAGGTTGAATTTAGGCATCTTGAATCCCACAGGCAGCTGAACATCAGGAAATAGACACAAATCTTTGTAGGCTACGCTCACATGGCCTCCCAATCCCTGCATATTTCTGAACGATTGTTCCAGGCTTCTTACCTTCCTGAACATCTCCTCTTGTTTCAGGTTTTTAGGTGGTTTCTCAGTCTCAATAGGGAGGTCAAAACGAGGAGTATAAGAGTGGTGATCTAGGGCCCTGAAAGTAGGCTTTGGGGGATAGTACTGATTATCTTGGGTCTGGAATAATGGCTCACTGGAGGATCGATGGAGTGTAGCTGGCGGGGGTGCTACGAAAACAGGGGTGGTTGGTGGAGGAGGTATGAGATTATTTTGGCTGGTGGTGCTTGTGGGGTTTAGGAGGTGGTACCCTGATAATGGTGGTAGTGGGTGAAACCTGGTGCATTTTATGGGGATGAATTAGCAGTGGGAGGTTCTTGGGATCGAGCTAATGGTGGGATGAAAGCGGGGTTGGCAGGGTATGATGGTGGGGGATGCCCTTTCACCCATGCTTGGTACATTTCGGCCATCTAATGTTTCAACTTGTATAGTTCCTCTTTCAGATTAACCTTAGACTCTTCCCCCTCTCTTGACGGATCAATTACACTTGCGTCCAGTTCTTGGTCAGCCATAATATACTTGTTCTTAGACCTGGTGTTGTACGGGTGGGTTGCCAGAATGCCGATCAAACTAACCACCTGCCTGTACTTGATGACAACAAGCAAACTTGTTAGCGATTAAGAGCTTAACAGATAGGCAACCGCACGTTGTGGATGCAATGCACCTAAGCAGTTAACCATTTCTATTATGCATTTGAACGGCTGCTTGCTTCATCCCGGCTTTCACTAATTCTTTTCATTTTGCATTTTTCTTTCTCTCTTTCCTTTTTATTCCCACCTTTCTTTGTTGGTACTTTTCCCTTCTTTTATTATCTTCTCCTCTCTTGTTTTGCCATTATTTCTTTCCCCTCGATTTATTTCCACTTTTTTTTTCTTTTTCATTTTATGCTTATGATCGAATCCTATATGGATTGCCTACGTATCATGATGCCGCATGAATCAGACCAAGCGTAGTTCTAGGGATAAATGAAAAAAATAAAAGGACACATTTTTTTGTTTTTCTCTTTTTTTCTTCTTCAAATCTTCTTCAAATAAAACAGAATAGAAACATCCTGATTACAACGACTTCCTTACAGACAAACATTTTTAACACTAAAGTAAGACTCAAAACGGACTGACAGACTCTAAAAGAAATTGCAACACAGACTCAAAAAATAAAATCAAGAGTGCATAAGTGCTCCCACTGCTGCTCCAGTTGACCTTGTTGCGGGCCTACGCGCCAGGTCTTCTTGAAGTCGAAACAAGTCATCCATGATCTGTCGGAAAAAAATCATAACTAAAGCGAAGAACATGGAGTCATGTCCTCACACTCGTTGCATTTCATCACATTGTAGTCCGCAATCCTTCTAACCCTTTCCCTGATAATACCCTTCTCTTGTAGCAATCGTCCAATCTGCTGAGATCGGGCCCCAAAAACTTGTTCGGCAGTATGATTTTGCTCTTGAAGTTGCTGTAGGTCCTTTTCTAACTGCGACATCAGGGCATAGCAATGTTCCCTTTCTGCTTTGAAATCTCTTTCCTGCTTGGTCACTTCGCTTTCAAGGACATTGATCCTTTTCATTAGACCCACCATTCCTCTGTCGTACTTCTCTTTCAGCTGTCAACGAAACTTGCCCGTCCCTCCACATTCTTAACTAACTTGGCTTGGGCTTTTGCTAACTCCTTTTCAGTCTTTTCCAGGTCCGCCTCGTAATCACCCACCTTTCTCCTAAGGCCGTTTATGAGCTTCTCATCTTGTCTACTTCTGGCCGGATTTTCGGTGGCGATTTTCATTCTTTGAATTTGAGCTCGTAAGGCTTCATTTTCCTGGGCTAGTTTTCTTCTTTCTCCTTCAGCTTCTTGCAGTTGTAGATCATTATTGAACTCAACGTTTCTCAATTTCTCTTCAAGAGTGTGAATGGTAGCTTGGTACTTTTTCTCCTTCTCTCCCCAGGCCAACCTTTCCTTGACTTTGTTATCGAAAGCCTGCACATGCGGTCTTTTTGCTGGTCTTTCGGTCTCTGGCTCATTGCTTGCACCTGACTTTCTTTCAAACCACACTACTTGGGTGCCATTTTTCAGATACCGACAACTGTTCCAATCCTGCTGGACTAAAGCCTCTGGCAATGCGGCCTCCGGATGGAGTTTGATGACCTGGGTGGTTAGATATTCATCTTCAGGTACCACCTGATATTTCCCTAGCTGCCTTAAGACCCTCTGTGGTGCGTATGGCTGGACAATCCGCAAACCCATCAACATCAGATAACTCTTTATGGCTGTCATATATATGACTTCTGTCATCGGGAGCCAACCTATAGTCCATTCGACTTGACTTGCTTTTAGAGCTTTCAAATGGGAGATCCAAGCTTCAAACCCTTCTGGAGTGTTGTAATCTTTCACCCTTTCCTCATAGCTTTTGATGAAATTATCTTTACTTGAACCATAACTCATGAACTTGGGGTGATGGCAGAGATGCTCGATCAACCACATTTGTAGAAGAACACTGTAGCCCTCGAAGAATTGAGCCCCGAATCTACACAATATCAATGCCTGGTAAATATCTACCAATACTAGAGGAGCAAGTGTGTGATCTTTCTTTGTAATAAGGGTTTGCGCAACTCTAGCCATGCGGGTATCTACCGTCCCCTCGGCATTTGGAAAGACTATGATTGCCAGGAACGCAACTATGAAGGCGAACCTACGATGAATTTGCCAAAGGTTCTTGCCCCGTTTGTTGTTCAATCCTTTTTCATGTGTTTTGAACCCGACCGAATGCCCAAATCTGGAATACAAAAATTGAAAGGAACAGCATCTGTTCTCCACATGAGCCTTCTTCATTTGTTTACTGATATTAAGAAGATCAAAGAATTTGTGCACTGATGGGGCTCTCGGGAATACCGGCTGTTGTTTCCTCAAGTCCCGGCCAAAATGGATATACCCAGCTATTTCTTCCAGTGTAGGGGTGAGCTCAAAATCTGAGAAGCGAAAGACATTGTGCACAGGATCCCAAAAGGTTACCAAAGCTTTGATCAAATCTTCCTGTGGTCTGATTTCCAATATATCAATGAGAGCACCCAACTGTTCTTTCACCCAATCTTGACCCTCTCCGTCCAGATCATACCACCACATGTGCAACTGCAACTGAGCCTGCTCTATGACTAGTAGTTTCGGGTCCTGGACAATGTTCATCTTGGTACCTGTGAATGGTTAGTTAGGGTTGACTCTAATAGATTTTGAGGAAATAGTTTTCAACTCCCAAAAGAAAATGACCCTTTCCCCTTCTACACAAAAGTGGCTGCTTTCGTAAATGTGGCCCCTTTGCAATTTCAAGTAAATTTTGAGGCCGGGGGAAGACACTTAGAAAAATGACCCCTTACTGACAGATTTGTTCGTTCTCTATGAAAATATCCCTTCGACAACTGAAAATATTCTAAGGCTATCTCGGTGAGAACGTCGCCGAAACTGGGTCGGCTTATTCTTGACATAAATCCCTACCTACGACTTCACTTTATTTGGTTAATTTTGCAAAAAGAGGCTGAACCCTATGTAGGTTGCCTACGTATCCCACATCCGGTGGGAATTAGACCTGTGTAGTTCGGGCAGTCTTGACATAGTTATAAAAGACAACGCGAGTGACTCGTTTTGAAAAGACTTTTTTTTCCTTTTTTTTCTTTTTCGAATCCCTTTTTTTCTAAAAAAATCGGCAGAGTTTCGGGATATTTTCAAATACCGGGTTTATTTCCTTTCTACGCCACTCCTGGTTTTCCCCTGATTGTCTTTCCTAACCGGTCAGCATGCAAGCCGAAACAAATAAATGTTCACATAGCACGGAACTCGAATTCTTGAACCCTGAACCAGTAGTTCTAGGTTCCTATCCCCAGCAGAGTCGCCAGAGCTGTCACACCTCCTTTTTCTACCCCCGAAAAGGGTATTAAGGGAGTTTTTCCAATTTAAATGACAATCGAAACGGGATTATTATTTTAATATCAGAGTCGCCACTTGGGATAATTCATGGTGTCCCAAGTCATCGGTCTAGAATCCAGAATCGAGGAGATTTGACTCTGTTTTAATTGTCTGCGAAACACAAAAATCCGGGTAAGGAATTCTGTTAACCCAGGAGAAGGTGTTAGGAATTACCGAGTCCCGTAGTTCTAGCATGGTCGCTTTGATCATACTTGGCTCATTAAAATTATTTAATTACTGATTTTAGAACCTATGTGCATCTGCCTTTTTAATTAAGAAATTATCTTGAAACAGGTCACGCGTACGTGTATCATTTGTTTGGCGCGTCAAAAATCATGTCACACGAACGTGTCCATGATTAATAACGCATTGTTATTATTAAGAAAGTTTGGCCAAATTTGCGCGAACGCATACTCCGGTTTATTTTTAGAATCGTAATTATGTCACGCGAACGTGTACACAACCACGATGGTGGATTAAATGTGCCTAAAAGAAAACTACGAATATCATTTTAATTATAATATAATATTTGTGAGGGCCATGGGTGATTTAATTAAGATGGCACACCTCATCCCATTTTTAAGAAGTATACTTATTTGGGCCTAAGGATGCTCTTACCTACCAATGGTTTGAACTTAATATAAAACTATTAGGGGAGGAAGTTTAATCTAATACAAGTATGCTTGAAATAACACATTGAGCAATTGGTTATAAAAGAAATGGGCTAGCAGACAAGTCCCTCAAGCCTTAAAAATTGAACGATCACGTTTGATGGAAAACAACAAAAAAAGGGGGAGAGACCTGGGCTTTGGCAGCGAACCCAGAAATGAAAACAAGAGGCCTGAGGCGCACGAGCCTGCTTCGAACCAGGCAGCCTCATTTGGGCCTTTTAATAGGCCTGGCCATTTTAAGGAATGGCATTCTACCATTATAACCCACTAAGACAATCTTTTGCACAAATTAAAAAAAACACGGATGTTGAAACACCCTATTCTACAACATTTCTATTTACTAATAGATCATGAGTAATTCATATAATCATCTAAATTAGCCTAATCCAAGCACTAATGGTTAAAATCAATCATGTTGGCATTTGACCATAATTACAATCTTAAAGAAACAATCTGAACATGGCTTGAGAGTTTTATCATAGCAATAGACTTCAGAATTTGAAAATAAGAATGGCATCATGGCCAACATGCTGTTCAACAAACCCCACCCTCACAACCAAAAGACAGGCCAGTACAGTCATCCTTAGATTTCCACATGAGAGATGAATCATTAAGCTACTCATTACTGATTGTCCCAACACATCAAACTAATCATTGAGCTAATCATGAAAGATGAATCATTAATCACAAGGAATAAATCCTGGTCTATTGAATGATATACAAACTTATTACAACTTATCAAAACAAACTAAACTAACGACTATGATAAAAAAAAAACTCAGCAAGTCACCCCTCGAGGCTGCTGGATTCACCCAAAACTTCCATTTCAGCTTTGATTCCCATGAATCTGACCATGTCCAAGATCAGACCTACAAAGAGCATGCCTTCATATATGTGCTATCAGTAAAATTGCCATATACACTCAGCCAACCGATACAAGATATCAGTTCAGAATGACATAGAAAATACACATAACCTAAATGACAAGTAACATATTTGACACGCGAATCAATAGGTTTAATATGACATGGAAAATACTGAAACTTGACAAGGAATCACATATTCAAAGGAATCTCCTATTTCATTCATGGAAATGGATCTCATTATATGAAAAACAACATTAAACAAAGTCTATTGCACTCATATCAAGTCAGATTTGGAGGTACCTAAACACAAGATGAGATCTGTACCTAAGTGCTTAAAGGTTGCTCCAAAGTGCCAAATAGAAATGGATAGTTCAATAGTAGAGAAAGACAGCAATACTCAGCTTCAGTCTCAAGTCATAAGAGCTAAAAAACCAGAAATACCAAGAAAGATTATTAACTTTGTCACCAAAAGAAAAGAAGAAGAGGCTCCTAGCTGAATTTTCTTTTTAAAAGATCTAGGGTCTGTTTTTTCGTGTCAAAAGTGAGGAAAAAGGCCTTATTTATACAACAATAATCTGTTGTGTGCCTTCCAAGTCAAGGAATAATTTTCCTTCAAAACACCCCTCACAAAGCATCTTTTTTAACAGCAATTGGACAGCTGGCCATTTCTAATTGGATTCAGCAACTTGTACTGGCAGAATAAGGCCAGCTGTCCATGTTTTAGACCCTTCTAGATACCTTATCTGAAGCCCTCATTTCTAACCCCAAATTACCCCCCTTAAGTTTCCATTTGTTCACTTAACTCCTATAATTTCTACTGAATTTTAAATCAGGACAAACAAAGATAAAACCAGAAAGTATCAAGAACCCAAATCAAAATGCTGAAATAGAAACATGATGATACAAATTAAACCTAAAACTAAACCAATTAGTAAACGAAAAACTGCTTATCTAAATAACCCTAATAACACTGTATTCAAACCAAAACTGATGGCAAAGACAGAGCAAACAAAATATCAAACCCTAATTAAAACTTGAACCTAAACATGTTTCAATTACTCTAATAACACATGCAAATAATGAAACTAACAGTCAAAGAAAGTAGAACCTAGATTACGTGGCTAAATTAGAAACAATTAACCAAGCGGAGGAGTCAACAAAGAAACAAGAAAAGAAAATGAAAAGTAAAGAGAAAGTTCAAGAAGTTACCTATGTTCATTTTTAAAAAAAATAAAACTGGACCAGCTACGAACTTTGACCAAATTTCAACAAGGTGATGTGAACTTGAACTAACATTAATCGACTGTTCTAAACAAGAACAGTCAACTAATGGAAGTTTTAGGTTCAACCCTTCCGAGATTGACCAAAA
Organism: Nicotiana attenuata; assembly: GCF_001879085.1. NCBI lineage: Eukaryota > Viridiplantae > Streptophyta > Magnoliopsida > Solanales > Solanaceae > Nicotiana > Nicotiana attenuata. The sequence continues at coordinate 1,379,751 of NC_031989.1, forward strand.
ATCAGAGAAGTATGAAAATTAGGGCTTGGCTTTTTTAGATCTAAAATTTGAGGAATTGGGGACTGATTTGAAAAGGATTGAAGGTGGTTTAGGGTTCAGAGGGGTGCAAGGGTTATAGGGTGTTAATTTGGGGTGAAATGGGTAAACTAGGGTTTTGGGGATTCGATTTTAGATCTAAAATTCGAGCAATTGGGTGAAGATTTGAGGGAAGTGGTTTGGAGATTCTGAAAGAGAAGGTGACGGGGATTCTGGGGTGTAAATTGGGGTGGTTTGGAGGTGGTCTGCCGCCGTGAGGCGATTTCTGGCCGGCAGATCACGGCGGCAACGACGAGGGAATTTTAGGGCGGCTAGGGTTTGTTTTGAGAGAGAAGAGAGACGGAATGAGAGGAGTAATGGGGGGTAGGGGGTCTTGTTCGGACATTATGTATTAAAGGACTCCTCAGTTCCGAGCCGTTGGATTGCCAAGATCCAATGGCTGTGATCAAATTATTACAAAACGGGATCGTTTGGAGTGTGAGGAGTTGGACCGGGTAGGCTGGTTATTTTGGGCTTGGGTTTGGACTAAATTGGGTATAAAAATCAGCCCAATTTCAATTAAAAAGACCCCTTTTCAATTACCTCTTTTCTTATTCCTTTTTCTTTTCTTTTTCTTTTTTTTTTAATTAAAAATCCTAAATAAAAAATCCTAAATTAACCCAAACTAACTAATTATCTAATTATAAAAATTACTTGATCCTAAAAGAGAAAAACAAATCAATAATCTAAAAATTAAAGAGGTAAAAATGTAAAATAAGCTATTTTTATGATTTTTATTTTTTATAAAACAAATAATTACTAATTAATCCTAAAACAAAATGTAAAAACAAAACCTAAATGCAATGCATGGTATTTTTGGCATTTTTTCATGATTTTAATAAAAATTAAACGTGCATAAAAATGCAAACAATTAATAAAATTCTACAAAAAATTCCTAAAATGGCAAATAATTAAGAAAAATCTATTTTCTTAGGATTTTATAGGAGTAGTTCGTATAGGGCAAAAATCATATGCTCACAGCTGTCCCTCTTTGCTCCGAAACACGAAGAGTTTTCGTGCAAAGATAAAGTGAGCAGATACGAGTGATTTTGTCCCGTTTGAACACTCCGTGGGAAGCATTTTTTTAAAGATTTGACCGCACCCTGCTTCCGAGGTTGCCTACATATCCTTGGCTATAAAGGAATCAGGTCAGTGTAGTTCGGGAAGTTTTGGTAGCTGGGACTACCGAGAAGCTGTGATTTCACTGTTGCTGCTGCGGCTACTGCTTGCTGAACTCCTTATTACACCGAGTCAAAACAAAAGAATCTAAACTAAACTATGATCTATGAATTACAAGAATCCTATCTACGTATCTTCAAACTTGATCTTGCAGCTCATGCGGCTCTGTGGTGCATCTTGAGCTGTTGACTCGTACTTCCCAGGTAGCTTCCTTTGTTGCTGATTTGAATTGCATTCTGAAGTAAATTCCCTTGTTTTCCAGGTGGGCGCCTGATTGCCAAAAACTCGAACTATCTTCCTTCGAAACTCGGACTGCTTCCCTTTGAAACTTGCACTGTTTTCCCTTGTTCTCCAGGTGGGCGCCTGATTGCTGGAACCCGAACTGCTTTCCTTTGTTCTCAAACTGCTTTTCCTCAAAACTTGAGCTATTTTTCCTTGTTCTCCAGGTGGGCGCCTGATTGCTGAACCTTGAACCGCTTTCCCTTGAAACTTGTGTCGTCTACCCTTGTTCTCCAGGTGGGTGCCTGATTGCTGAACCTCGACTTGCCTGAAACTTGAGTTGTTTTCCCTTGTTCTCCAGGTGGGCGCCTGATTGCTGAGCTTAAACTGTCCTCCTCTTGAAACTGTTGTTCCTTTGAACTGTCTTCCCTTGTTCTCCAGGTGGGCGCCTGATTGCTGAACTTGAACTGCTTCCTTTTGAATCCTGAACCGCTTTCCTTTGAAACTTGAACTGCCTTCCCTTGTTCTCCAGGTGAGCGCCTGATTACAACAAAGCAGACAAAACAAAAGAAATATTTTCTGCCCCAGTTTGATATTGGGAACATCTGTGAGTGTTAAACGACTCTTGTTATCAAAATAAGTTCTAAGCTAAATTCCCTTATTTCAAACCAAGTCTCATCTTCAAAAGTGAAAACTTAAATGCTGAATTATACTTCCCAAAAGAAAAACTCTCGTCAGACCTTGTAACTTGCGAGGGTCTAAAAACTTACTAAATCCCGTTATCCAGGAGAGTACTGAATACTTACGGCCGAGCCTTTCTGGCACCTGCTTTCTTCACGGAGGGTTTCTCCGAAATAAACGAAATTTCCTGCCCCTGTTTCAATCAAAGAAAAATCTTGTCAGTTTGAAAATGTGGTGGTTATTTTGCGACATTCTTGCTGAGGGTGGCCTTTCCACTGTCATGCTTTGTTCTGCTCAACTGCATACGACTGGCAAAGAATTGTTTCACCTTCTGATTGAACCTTAACCACGGAACCCTGAATGACCTGAGTGCCCTATATTCAGCCTGCTGTTTTAACCTTTCTGTCTTTCCAATTTGAATCTCTGTATTTCTCCCCACAATTCACGAAACCACTTGATTACTTGAACCTAGGCTAACACCTTATTTTTTCATTGTGCATCATGCTATTTCTGGCATGCTGTGGCTGCACTTTGCTTTGTGCAATTTGGAAGTCTGTAATAAGCTTTGCAATCCCTTCTTATTTGCTTAGCAAGGCTATCATTGGAAAAGCCTTAGAGAGAGTAGACCCAAAAAGGAGATGAAATGCAATGACCTCGAGGGTTATGAATGAAGAAGAAAAATCAAAACAGAAGGACTTTTTGAGGAAGAAAAGGGAAAAAGGACTTATCTGAGTGAGGCCGCTAGCATCAATGATCATGACATGCATTTCGGATTAATCAGCCTAGTCCATTCAATCAATCACCTTTCAGTCCTCACACTTTATGCCTGGGGTCCCCATGATCCAATTCCTTTGTAAAGTCAACAACCTCATTCGGCTTGCGGCGCCCTGAAGGGTTTTCACCAGCAAACCTCTCTCATTTGTTCATCTCTCACTCGCCGTCGCCTTACGATGCCCGTGAGGGTTTTCACCTATAAGACTCTCTCATTTTAATTTCTCTTAGCTTTCCGTCGTCTTACAGTGCCCGTGAGGGTTTTCACCAATATGACTCTCTCATTTGTTCATTTTTCCTGCGTAGAACAGAGTGTTGCCCCTGATATGAATCATGCCTCTACTTGCTTGATTTGGCACCCCTCGAAGATTGATCGGAAGGTCTTTCTTTGGACCGTAATATGGGTTTTTAGATAGGGTTAGAAAGAAAGGATATCATAAAGGCTCAAAACAACTCGAATGGGTTCAAAATTATAACTTTTGGAATCAAATCTTTTACAAAATCGCAACTTCTACCCAGTTTCTTTGCTCGGGGGCTTTTACATTTCTTATTTTGATGGGACCGAACCGTGAGGCTGCCTACATATCCTTAAAAGGAATCAGGTCGAACGTAGTTCATGACATATGAGTTGTTTTGTGTTTTGTACTTTCTTCTTCTCTTTTTTCTTTCCTTTCTTTTCTCTTTTTTTTCAGTTTCTTTTCTCTTTCCTCTTCTTTTTCCTCTTTTCTCTTCTTTATTTATTTTCTGTATCTGTGTTTCTGAACTTTGCTACTGATTCCAAAAGAGGGGTATGAAAGAAAACAAATAAAGCTCAAAGGGTAGCAAAGGATAAAGTATTTGGATAGCAGAATAAAATGGCTTCGTCATTTCAATCTTCAAAACATGCCAAGTACAAATGAACACAATTTAAACCAAAGAAATTATACATAATATCTTTTGACCGCATCAAAATTGATAGCCATGTCTACACACTTGCCTTCTATATCTGTTATATACAAAGCACCATTGAACAACACTCTCGTTACCACGAACGACCCCTGCCAATTTGGGGCAAACTTGCCTTTTGCTTCCGCCTGATATGGAACGATGTGTTTCAATACCAACTGACCCACTTCAAATTTTCGAGGACGCACCTTCTTGTTGTATGCTCTTGCCATTCTCTTTTGATACAATTGGCCGTGACATACTGCCGCCAATATTTTCTCATCAATCAGACTTAATTGCTCCAACCGGGTTTTGACCCACTCATCATCATCAATATCTGCTTCAGCAATAATTCGAAGGGATAGAATCTCAACCTCCGCGGGTATCACTGCTTCAGTACCATATACCAACAAATAAGGAGTCGCGCCTACTGAAGTAGTGCGATAACCCAGTAAAGCAAACGGTAACTTTCCATGCCATTGCCTAAAACCTTGCACCATCTTTCGAAGTATCTTCTTTATATTCTTGTTGGCTGACTCAACCGCTCCATTTGCCTTGGGATAATACGGAGTGGAATTTCGATGCATAATCTTGAACTGCTGGCATACTTCCTTCATCAAATGACTGTTAAGATTTGCGTCATTGTCCGTGATAAGTACCTTTGGAATTCCGAACTGACGCATGATGTTTGAATGAACAAATTCAACCACTGCTTTCTTGGTCACAGATTTGAAAGTCATAGCTTCAACCCACTTAGTGAAATAATCGATGGCCACCAGGATGAACCTGTGCCCATTGGATGCTGCTGGCTCAATTGGTCCGATGACATCCATGCCCCATGCAACGAACAGCCAAGGCACGGACATTGTATGCAATTAAGACGGGGGAGAATGGATCAAATCCCCGTGCACCTGGCACTGATGACACTTACGCACAAAGCTGATGCAATCTCGTTCCACGGTGAGCCAATAATAGCCCACTCGAAGAATTTTCTTTGCCAGAACATACCCACTCGTATGTGGCCCACAGACTCCCGAGTGTACTTCGGTCATGATAGTCGCGTCTTGCTTAGCATATATGCATCTTAACAATCCGAGATCCGGAGTTCTTTTGTACAAAACTCCTCCGTTTAAGAAAAATTCACTTGCCAAACGTCGAATTATTCTCCTTTGATTGCCTGTGGCTTGTATTGGATATACCCCCATCCTGATGTATTCCTTGATATCATGGAACCATGGCTCACCATCGAGTTCTTTTTCCACCATGTAACAGTAAACATGCTGATCACGGACCTGAATATGCAAAGGGTCGATATAAGCCTTATCTGGATGATGTAACATTGACACCAGGGTAGCCAAGGCATCAGCAACCTCATTATGGATCCTAGGGATATGCCTGAACTCCACTGATCTGAACCACTGACAAAGATCCTGCAGGCATTGTCGGTATGGTATGAGCTTCAAAACTCGAGTCTCCCATTCTCCCTGAATCTGGTGCACTAACAGATCTGAATCTCCTAAAACCAGCACTTCCTGGACTCCCATGTCCACAGCTAATCTTAAACCCAAAATGCATGCTTCGTACTCAGCCATGTTGTTGGTACAATAGAAACGAAGTTGAGCTGTGACATGGTAGTGGTGCCTGTTTCAGAAATGAGCACAGCTCATATCCCAACACCTTTCATGTTAGCAGCCCCATCAAAGAAAAGTTTCCAACCGAGCTTCTCATCCTGCTCGACCTCCTCAACATGCATTACCTCTATCAGGAAAATAAGTATTCAACGGCTCATATTCTTCATCCACCGGGTTCTCGGCCAAGAGATCAACCAAAGCTTGGGCTTTCATCGTCGTCCGAGTCACATATACGATGTCAAATTCTGTGAGCATGATCTGCCACTTTGTGAGTCTTCCTGTGGGCATAGGCTTCTGGAAAATATACTTTAAAGGATCCAGGCGGGAAATGAGGTAAGTAGTATAGGATGACAGATAATGCTTCAACTTCTGTGCTACCCAAGTCAGGGGCAACACGTCCTTTCCAAGGGGGTATACTTAACCTCATAGGATGTGAACTTCTTGCTGAGATAATAGATGGCCTGCTCTTTCCTGCCCGTGATGTCATGTGATGTGCCGGAGAATTTCGGCACATTTCAATGCAAATTGCTTAGATAGCTTGTTTTGAATGCAATTATCTCCTATACTTATGTAATTTTAGTGTTTTTGCAGTACATGAGGTTTAAGGACCTAAGAGCATGGAAATAAAAGCAAAAAGACACAAAAAGACAAGAAAAGAGCAAAATGCAGCACAAATGTGGAAATGCGGTCTAAGATGCGATCGCAAATCCTACATGCGAGCCGCATAATGTGCAAAGGATCGCAAACCAAAACAGAATGTTGGCCAAAGTCCAGTGCAAGAAATGCGGTCCAGAATGCGATCGCACAACAGGTTTGCCAACCGCATAATGGACCGCAAACTCATGGAGCGAAATGCTGATGGTGGAAAATGCGACGCAAAATGCGATCGCATATCTGGAATGCGGACCGCAAATCAACAATGCGACGACGGCCTGGAAACTAGGGTTCTGAAGTGTGATGGGCATGAAGAGAATGCGGACCGCATGTCTGTTATGCGACAGATAGCGATCGCATATTTAACCGGAAAGGGCATTTTTGTCCGTTTTTGTCCCGAATTTTGGCCCTCTATAAATAGATTTAATTGGGGTTTTGTGGGCTCATCTTGTCTGACTTTGAGACTACAATACAAGGCTTTAATATTCCTCTCTTTTGGAAGCTTTTGGGTTAAGAATCTTTCACTTTGTAAGCTTTATGGCATTTAATATTCTCTTATTTTTGTATTTTAGTATGAGTAGCTAACTTCAAATACTAAGGTTGTGGACCCTAAATGGGTGTTATGTTAATGGGTGTTTAACATTGAATATATATATAATGGTTGGTTGATATTTATTTACTTCTCATTCTTCATTTATTGTTGGTGGTTGCAAACATTAACAAATGCCATTAAATTCTTGCTTTGCTTGGGAAAGTGGGTTAGAATTTGGTAGAAGTAATTATCAAAGACTCAAGGCTTTAAACCTTGTTTAATAGAACCGCTTAGGAATAAGTGGGTTTTTTATTTGGCATATATTGATTGTTATTAATTACAACTCTTTTATATTTGGAAAAATCATAAAGAGGAAATACTACCCGACTATTGAAAAATATTGGGTAGTCATTTAGACATCATTTGCATATCAAAAGGACCTTCCATTAGAAATATATCATATCAACACCGATAGCATTACACTCATTAAAGGGTACACAACCTTGGTTTCTCTAATCAAATTATTTACATTCTCAACATTACAATTAGTCATTACTTCAAACCAAAATCATTTCATACTCTTGTTACCATTAACTAAATAGAATTACGACTTTAGTCAAGTAACACACTATTTGAGTAACCTTTTCACACCTATTCCCTGTGGGATTCGACCCCAACCTTGTTGGGTTATTATATTTGACATCGATCGCCTTACACTATTTATTAAAGTGTAATTTGAGCGTATCAAATTTTGGCGCCGTTGCCGGGGAACACGGTTTTGAAATTACTAATTAGTGTGTGCTTTACTTTACATCTTATTTTATTCCATCACAATTTGCCTTGTTTGCTTGGTGTTGATAGGAAAACATGTCCGAATATGGTGAAGACATAGAGGCAGAAATGGAAGAAAATCCTTTTGCGGACATCGAGGAGTACATTGAGGATATAAATGCTATTGTACCTCCGGCCGTTGGCGCTGCAACTTTCAAGGTGGAACATGGTTTATTCCTTATGCTCAAAGCGGAGGGTTTTTCAGGAATTCCACTGAAGATGATCCGACACAACATCTTAGAAACTTCCTGGGTGTGTGTGCGATGCATAAGCAGAACAATGTCTCTGATGATGCCCTAAGGTTGAGATGATTCAAGTACTCTCTAGCTGGGGACGCAAGGAAATGGCTTCAAAATCTGCCACCAAACTCCATTCATTCTTGGCCCGAACTTGTCCGAGCATTCTTATCTAAATGGTTCCCGCAAAGTAAGAAGTCTGAGCTCCGGGATAAAATTTTCTTTTTCAAGCAAGTACGGGAGAACATCTACATGAGGCATGGGATCATTTCAAATTATATTTGGTGAGGTCTCCCAACCATGGTTTTCCGGATTCTATCTTGCTGGAAAAATTCTACATGGGCTTGGATCCTATGAACCAATCTATAGCCAAGAATGCAGCTGACGGATCTTTCATGGACAAATCATTCGCAAGGGTGACACAAATACTTGACAAAATGGCAAAGCGTAATCAAGCATGGCATTCCGAGGACACCACAGGCGAAATTACATATGGTTCTCCTTCCTTGAGCAACATGATCAAGGAAAATCAAGAGAGAGATCAAGTGATTGCAGGGCTTGCTACAAATATCAATGTGTTGACAAAGATGTTCACCGAAAGCCAAACGAAGAAGGTAAATGTGGTTGAGGATGTGCAACCCATATCAAATGAGGATTTTGAGGAAGCAAATTATGTCAACAACTCTCAAGGAGTCTATCAAAGGCAACAATACCAAGGTCAAGGACAACAAAATCAATGGAGGCCAAACCCACAAGGGCAAGGCCACCAACAATGGCGAAATGACCAAGGTGGCTCAAACCAAGGAAACTGGAACAACAACAACAACTTCTCAAACCGGAGTTCAAACCCTTATGTTCCCCTGAAGGGTCAATATTCAAATCAAGGTTCCTCAAGTGAGTCTAAGTTGGAAGGTATGCTTGAACGGGTATTGCAAAATCAAGAAAAATCCGACACTTCTATGAGGAACACGACCGAGCTTGTTGGCTCTCATACCGCATCCATTCAAAAATTGGAGATGCAAATGAGAGACCTCTCTAGAGAACAAAATCCAAAGCAAAAGGGAACACTCCCTAGTGACACAATTGCGAACCCAAAGGGTAGTGGGAGTGGCCCAACTTCTCATGTCATGGCAATTACTACTCGGAGTGGGAAGGTACTACAAGGAGAGGGTGAACAAGTGGTTGAGGTGGAAGAGTTCGAGAAAGGGGTTAACGTTGAAGAGCCAAGTGTTGTCGAAATTGAGAAGATTCCGGAAGATGTGCAAGTGCAAAAAGAGAACTGGGAAGAGGTAAAGGAAAAGGTAAAAGAGACACCAAAAACTCTTCCACCTATTCCTAGACCTCCATTCCCTCAAAGACTCGCTAGGAAGGTTGATGATAGCAAACTCGAAAATTTTTACGACATTCTCAAGCAATTATCGGTGAATATTCCATTTGTGAAAGCATTTCAAGAGATGCCGGGTTTTGCTAAGTATTTGAAAGATTTGATCACCAAGAAGAAGACCACCAAAAATGAAGTGGTGAATGTGACTCACCGGGTTAGTTCCATCATTGCAACATCCACCGTTCAAAAGAAAGAAGACCCGGGAGATTTCACCATTCCTTGTACCATTGGGACACATGATTTTGCAAGAGCCCTTTGTGATAATGGGGCTAGCATCAACTTGATGCCTCTTGCCAATTACAAGAAAGCAGGATTAGGTATGCCAAGGCCCACAAGTATGAGATTGCAAATGGCCGATCGCTCCATCAAACGACCGGTGGGAATTGTTGATGATGTACTTGTGAAGGTGGGAAAATTTCATTTACCCGCCGACTTCGTAATCCTTGATTGTGCGGTTGACAAAGAGATCCCTATCATCTTGGGGAGACCATTCCTGGCCACTGGAAGAGCACTAATGGATTCGGAACGGAATGAGATCAAATTCCGTGTGAATGATGAAGAGGTTACATTCCAAGCAAGCAAGGGTATGAAACTACTGCATGAGTATGAAAGCATCTCGGTGATCGATGTTGTTGATGAAGTAGAGGATGCGGTTGAAATGAAAATGGAAGAACAATGCCTCGGCGACGCATTGGCAGCTATTTTGGTGAACTTTGATGGTGAAAATATGGAAGGGTATATGGAATCGGTGAATGCATTGGAGGGGCTTGGGTCCTACACTTATGCTCTGGCAAAGCTCTCTCTCGACTTGGAGAATAGAGCCACTCCACCCGTAAAGACTTCTATTATCGAACCTCCGCAACTAGAGCTCAAACCACTTCCACCACACTTGAGGTATAAATTTCTTGGCTCAAATGATACTTTATCGGTAATTGTTTCTTCTCTGTTGAATGATGTGCAGGTAGAACAATTGTTGGAAGTCTTGAAGGAGCATAGGCAAGCCATTGGATGGACAATCGCGGACATCCGTGGGATTCCCGCGGGAATTTGCGAGCACAAATCCAATTGGAGAGTGAAACGAAACCAAGTGTGGAACATCAACGACGGTTGAACCTGTCAATGCAAGAGGTGGTAAAGAAAGAAATCATCAAATGGTTGGATGCCGGGGTAGTCTACCCTATTGCCGATAGTTCTTGGGTGAGCCCGGTGTAATGTGTGCCGAATAAGGGAGGCATGACCGTAATTGAAAATGAGAAAAATGAGCTCATCCCTACAAGAACGGTGACCGGTTGGAGGGTGTGTATGGATTATCAGAAGCTCAATAGTGCCACATGCAAAGACCATTTCCCTATGCCTTTTATTGATCAAATGCTTGATCGGCTAGCGGGAAGGTCATTCTATTGTTTCCTTGATGGATATTCCGGCTACAACCAAATCAACATAGCATTGGAGGATCAAGAGAAGACGATATTCACTTGCCCCTATGGAACTTTTGCCTTTAGCCGGATGCCATTTGGTTTGTGCAACGCTCCGGCTACTTTTTAAAGATGCATGATGTCCATTTTCTCCGACATGGTAGAGGATTTTCTAGAAGTCTTCATGGACGACTTCTCGGTGGTAGGTGATTCTTTTGAGCATTGTCTTAACAATCTTAGACAAGTGCTTAAGAGATGTGAAGAGACCAACCTTGTGTTCAATTGGGAGAAATGTCACTTCATGGTGGATGAAGGCATTGTGTTGGGGCATAAAATTTCCAAACGTGGCATAGAGGTTGACCGGGCAAAGATCGAGATTATTTCCAAGCTTCCTCCACCTACTTCCGTTAAAGGTGTTCGAAGTTTCTTGGGGCATGCCGGGTTCTATAGGCGTTTTATCAAGGATTTTTCCAAGATTGCAAATCCTATGTGCAAACTCCTTGAGAAAGATGCCAAATTTGTGTTTGATGAGAAATGCCTCAAAGCCTTTGAGGAATTGTAGCAAAGGCTCACCACGACACCTATTATTGTCACACCCGACTGGTCTCTTCCTTTCGAGCTCATTGGGTGACGCTAGTGGTGTAGCTATTGGAGCAATGCTTGGCCAACGTCACAACAAGGTTCTCCACCCGGTCTATTATGCAAGCAAGACACTCAATGGGGCGCAAATGAATTACACGGTAACTGAGCAAGAACTTCTTGCCATTGTCTATGCCTTTGAGAAGTTCCGGGCTTATTTGTTGGGATCCAAGGTGATAGTGTACACAGATCATGCCGCTCTTCACTATCTCATGGCAAAGAAGGATGAAAAGCCTCGGTTGATTCGATGGGTCTTGTTGTTGCAAGAATTTGACTTCGAGGTCAAGGATCGCAAGGGAACTCAAAATCAAGTGGCATAATTTATCAAGGCTTGAAGAGGCAGGGAGACCAAAGGGAGATCTTGAAATCAACGATGCATTCCCGGATGAACACATATTGGCACTATCTAGCACTTTTGCTCCTTGGTATGCCGATATTGCTAACTATTTGGTTAATGACCTTATTCCGGACGGATTGGAATCCTATCAAAAGAAGAAGTTCTTGAGAGACTGTCGGCAATACTATTGGGAGGAATCATTCTTGTTCCGTGTTTATGCTGACAATATTATCAGAAGGTGCATTCCAGAAGATGAGATTATGCCAATTCTAAAGGCATGCCATGACTCACCGGTTGGGGGTCATCATGGAGGAAATCAAACGGCGGCTAAGGTGCTTGAATGTGGTTACTATTGGCCGTCAATCTATCATGATGCCAATCAAATGGTCAAGGCCTGTGACCAATGTCAAAGGCAAGGATCAATCTCCAAGAGGCATGAAATGCCAATGCACTTTGTGATGGAGATTGAAATCTTCGACGTATGGGGAATTGATTTTATGGGTCCCTTTGTGAGTTCTTGTGGATGAAATATATCTTGGTAGCTGTGGACTATGTGTCCAAATGGGTTGAAGCAATTTCCTTACCAAACAACGAGGCAAGAAGTGTGATCGCATTCTTGAAAAAAAACATATTCACTCGGTTTGGCACTCCTAGAGCCATTCTTACTGATGGTGGGTCTCATTTTTGTAACAAGGCTTTCACGGGGCTACTAGAGAAGTATGGCATCAAGCACAAGGTGGCCACACCTTATCCTCCCCAATCTAGTGGTCAAGTTGAGGTTTCCAACCGGGAGATCAAGAGCATTCTAGCAAAGACTGTTAATGCAAACAGGACCGACTGGTCAAGGAAGCTAGATGACGCATTGTGGGCGTACCGCACGGCGTACAAGACTCCTATTGGTACTTCTCCTTATCGGTTAGTCTTCGGAAAAGCCTGTTATCTACCCGTAGAGTTGGAACACAAAGCCATGTGGGCTCTGAAGAGGTTGAACTTGGATTGGGCTGAAGCTGCAAATTTGAGGTTAACACAACTCAATGAAATGAAGGAATCCCGTTTCCATGCATGTGAAAGTGCAGCTGTGTATCAAGAAAGGATGAAGTTCGTCCATGACAAAAAGATCTTGAAGAGGGAGTTCAAGTCGGGTGACTTGGTTTTGCTCTTTAACTTAAGGCTCAAATTGTTTCCGGGCAAGCTAAAATCAAAATGGAAGTGGTAAATGTCTCTCCTTTGGAGCTGTGGAACTAGAATCGGAGGATGGGCTTCGAACCTTCAAAGTGAATGGCTAGCGAGTCAAACATTATTTGGGCACAGATGGAGAAAGACATTTGGTGGAGCAGCTGGCTCTCAAAGATGGTCCATGCCCGACCGATGAGTGAATCCGAGGGAATGTCAACTTCGTCGTGCCGCGATGTTAAATCAAGCGCTTCATGGGAGGCAACCCATGTGTGGTAACCCCTTTTTGTTCTTTAAATCTTTAATTTCTGATTTTTGATAGATAGATTTACTTGAGCAATTTAAAGTGTGTGTTTGAGTGCAGGGGATTCAAAAGATCATAACACTGGGTAGGATTGCATAAGAAAGGGAAGAAAAATCACCGCGGGAAGTTTGCTACACAGATTCGGTCGCATTTTCACTATGCGGACCGCATTTTGGTTGCAAACCAACACAATGTGTTTGGCTAAAATTGATGAGAAAAATGCGACAATTTGTGCACTTTGCGGACCGCATCTTCACTATGCGATTGGATAGTGCACCGCATATTTTTGCCCTTCAGTAACTCACTTGAACTCACCGCATAACACTTGTGCGGTCACATAGTGTGTTATGCAGTGACTTATCCACCGCAAAAGTCGTCAGGTATGTCTTCGCATCCTTTCATCTCTCACACATTCAAAACAAAACAAAAAAATGAAAATTTTTTTCTAACAGAAGGAAACAAAGTAAAAAAAAAGAACCGAAAAGGAAAGGGCAAAACGGCTAGTGACATCTAATAACGGATGACACCACTTGAGAATTCATCTCCCTAGTGTGCTTGCTCATCTTCACTGGTATGTTTCCTTGCCCTAATTTTTCATTTTCGATCTCGCATTTGTTTCTCCTGTATTTCCTTTCTTTTTTTTTCTTTCTTTTTTTTTGATTGTGTTTTGTAAGTAGCTGTTTTCCCATATCGTGGTTGTCTTTGGATAGAAAATATGTTTGGGGTACTGGGTAGTACGAATTAGGACCGCCATTGTTGAGGGTTAGTTTAATCATTTGGGAACGGTGACATTTGCGGTTCACAAAATCAAAATGCGGTCCGCATTTCTGCCGCATAACGAACCCTAGATTGGCTAAGGAAGATGATAAAATGCGTCGAGTTTGCGATCGCATAGTTGATATACGGACCGAAAACTCACCGCATACTGACACAGTGCACCCAGTTTCACAACATGATTTTTGCGACCATTTTGCGATCGCATTTCCTGCTTTGCGGTGGAATTTGCGATCGCATTTCATGATTTGGTTTTCTGTGGAATCAGGTTTGTGATGATTATGCGGTCCGCACAACCCATCGCATACTTGGATCATTTCAAGAGCTTGCAAGTCTGCGACAAGTTTGTGGTCCGCATAGTGGTTATGAGACCGCATACCTGTCGCATTTTTACCTTCTTCTTTGTTTTTTTTCCTGTTTTCTTTTCACTGTTGCTTACAATGTTGCTCACATTTCACTTTCGTGCAGATATGGCTCCCAAGAAACATGCATCCTCTGCACTAAAAAGGGCATCCTCTGGTCGTCAAGCGTCACAAGTAAAATGATCCAGAACGAACCCTAATGTTCCTCGTCCCTCCCAGTCTGATGAGGAGGAGACCTTGCCTTCAATAGACCTACAGGCAGAGGCAAGAAGGAAAAGGGGAGAGGACTACCAACTCCGGTTTGCAGTCGATGGTTCTAGGGAACTCTATAGAGAAGGGCTAACAAAGAGAAAAATCCTTGCCGAGAAACAAGTGAGCATGAACGGACTTAAAGAGCAACACCCCCACATTTGGGAGAACATAAAAGCTAGAAAATGGGAGTGCTTCACTGAGCTACCGGATGACTACAATGAAACCCTTGTCTGTGAGTTTTATGCCTCACACGGAGCTTCCAGGACTGCTCACCACAAGCGCAACAGGGTATTCTATGCTACTGTGTTAGTTCGGGGGAAAGATGTGAGCTGCAGCGCTAAGACTATTAATAAATTATACATCCCTGACTGGAGCCCGGGCACAGCTGAGTACCAAGCCAAATGGGTAAACCGGGAGAATGAGCGGAGTTGGATATCATATGTGATAGCAAAGGGGACCCCTGCTTGGATCAATCCTGTGCACAAAATATTCAAGGAGGATCTCACACGAGAGGGTCGATTCTGGCTCAGTTTTGTCACCTCTCGACTGATACTGTCCACAAATGAGACTGACATAAGCATTGAGAAGGCTCTTCTCATTGCATGCATTATGGCGGGAATCAAGATCGATGTGGGAGCCCTTATCTTCCAAAAGTTAGGGATCCGAGCAAGGCAGACAGCCACTTCACTGCCATTCCCTTGTTTGATCACAGCCCTCTGCAAGGCTGTGAACGTCCCACTCATGTCCCACTTTGACAATACAGGGAAGGTGCTGAAGGATATTGACATCACGCGCATTAGTGATGCTGTCACTCCCCAGAGGTTTAGACTCCGATTCCAGTTGATGTAGAGCCCTCAGAGTCCCATACTCCTGTGTCCCCTCAGGCTCCGGTTGCATCCACTTCCACTGCACAGCCCGCCTCTCAGTCCACCATTGCACAGCCTTCTGCTGCACTGTCAGCCGTCTCGAGGCTTGGTCTCACTGCTCAGCATGCCAATGCTAAGGTAGACTAGCTTATGAAGACCTTGCCGAACCTCATCAAACAGGCCTTGACTCCGATACAGTCCTCAGTGACAGCAATCCAACAACAACAAACAACATATGGGGATCACCTGCAACAGCTCGAGTTGAGGGTTGAGAAGATAGAGCGAGGCGAGGTTGGTGACCTGCCTAAGCTCCGGGAGGAGGTTATCACTATGAAGACCGAGCTCCACAAGATGCAGACTTTGGAGTTCGATATATCATCCCCCCTGCCCAAGGAAGGTGAGCAGGGTGCAGGAACGGCAGTGCTAGATTTGGGTCTTGATTTCACTACTCTGATGGCAGACATTGCACCTCAGACTGCTGGGGCTTCCCAGCCTCCAGCTCCTCCTGTACGTATTGATATTCCTGATGAGGAGGTTTTCGGACACTCTACGGAGTCCGAGGGTGAGGAGGTAGACGAGGGCGAGGATGAGGAGGATCCATGGTCCTCAGAGGATGATGGCCCTCAGGAGAAGGGCAAGCAGATTGCTGCTCCTACAGCTGAGGACAAGGAGCAAGCAAAAATTCAGATAGCAATACGACATTCGCTAGCAGACATGGCCGCCCCTGCAGATCCATCGGCCACTCAGCCATCAGCGGGCGAGGCTAGCAGCTCACAGGCCCCAGCTCCAGTATTGCGCCAGCCAAAGATCCCTCCTCCCTCAGTGGAGGTCACTCCTCAGGCCGAGATCTCATCGGTCCTAGCTTCAGCATCACAGTGTGACCCCACCATCACTCAGCCGGCTGCCGACTCCCATAGCGCTTAGGGCGCCTCAGGGAGCCCCTTAAACTCTACTCTATGTTCTTATGCATTGGGGAAAATGCATGCTTTTTAGTTAGGGGTGGTAGCCTTGTATATACTTTTGTGACATTGGCAACTATTATACATGTTTATGCTTTTGTGTTACAAACAAACTTATGTACTCATGTGTATTTTGTGATTCTGTATATATTAGTGTTTTGTGGTTTCCGTACATAATTTATGTTGTGTAGTTCGTGATTTTGTATATATTAGTGTTTTGTGATCTCCGTACATAAGTTATGTTACCCTTGTGCACATAAAAAAAAAGCAACAAAAACAAGTAGATAGTTGTCCATCTTTAGTAATTAGCAATGAATTCCCCTTGGTTTTTCTTTGCCAGGTTCTTTTCCAAGGGTGTAATAGTAGAACCAGGACAGTAGAATGAAGCATGTTGACCGGTTTGGTGTAATTGTCTAGTCTCAAGCATGTGTGTCTGTATATAGCCTATACCCTTCCATATAAAAAAAGAAGAGATCAACTGTGTGAACTTGAGGCTCGCTCTGTGACTCTATGTCTACCTAGAGTTATACATGTATATATGATGAATGCTTTTTTTCCAAGTGTTGACTTGAGGGCTTCAAACTATGTGAGCCCAACAGTTTCGTATGCCATGTGTGTGAGTTCTTTGTGTAAATAACTCTTGTGTTTACTTCTGCCATCTAGAACTTGCCCGGTTGGTTTTTCAATGCTTTTAATAATTACATTTGGTTGGAGAAATGACCTTAGGCAGTCTTTGTAATTTTTGGAAAACCAGTTAGCCTTTCAAGCCACCCATTGTACATATAGTATCACTAGTCACCCCATTTGAGCTTTTAACCTTTTCTTTGGCTACCTCATTACAAACCTTTCCCTTTTTGTGAAATAATTTCCTCTTTTGACCCGGCCCTCCTTGAGCATTGAGAATGAGGCTAAAAGCCTAAGTTGGGGGTGTGTGTGAAGCCGGAAATTGGCAAGGTTGTGCAATGAGCGTACGAAAGTGTACCTCAAAATATGGAACTACTCATGCTCCTAAAGCAAAGTATTAAAAAAAAGAGTATAAGAGTTGTAAGTTTTTATGCATAAGGAGCCTTGAAGAGAATAAAAGAGGTAGTTGAGGTGGCTAAATGGTGGAAAAGTTGATACAAATGAAGGCTTTGTGGTTTGAAAAGAAGCAAAGAGCACAAGAAAGAAAAATGTGATTAGTGTTCAAGGAGGGTATAGTCACTTATACCCAAATGCTTATCCGACCCTTCCCTAAGCCTACATTACAAGCTTAAAAAGTCCTTATGGGATCTCCAACCGAGCGTTCTTAGAATAAAGCGATGAATTAAAATAAGGGCAAGTCTATGGTATGGTATGTTGTAACACTTGAAACTCTTTCTGAGGGTGAGTGAAATTGTGAATTCATTCCTTTGGTTGTCAGTGTAAATAGAGTGATTTTGGGACTTTCTTTCTAGTGAGGGCAAATGAACTGTGAGGTTGGACAAAATTTGAGTTTTTGAGTCAAATGCAAATGCACTCAGCTGAGGGTAGCATTTTGTCACATTGTTTGAGGCTCACAGTTCACAAGTTGATGAGTTCTTTGTAAATATTGATGATTCAGGAAGGGTAAACAATTGAAAAATGCATGCTTGTAGTACTGACAACGGACACCGTCCACGATCACTACTGTTTTGTGTATTGTGGATGGAGTCTAGAATAGGATAGTGTTGTCTTAGTTGCTTGAGGACAAGCAAGATTTTAAGTTGGGGGTGTTGATGTGCCGGAGAATTTCGGCACATTTGATACTAATTGCTTAGATTTTAGCTTGTTTTAAATGCAATTTCCTCCTATACTTATGTAATTTTAGTGTTTTTGCAGTACATGAGGTTTAAGGACCTAAGAGCATGGAAATGAAAGCAAAAAGCCAAAAAAAAAGAAAAGAAAAGAGCAAAATGCAGCACAAATGTGGAAATGCGGTCCAAAATGCGATCACAAATCCTACATGCGAGCCGCATAATGTGCAAAGGATCGCAAACCAAAACAGAATGTTGGCCAAAGTCCAGTGCAAGAAATGCGGTCCAGAATGGGATCACATAACAGGTTTGCGGACCGCATAATGGACCGCAAACTCATGGAGAGAAATGCTGATGGTGGAAAATGCGACGCAAAATGCGATCGCATATCTGGAATGCGGACCGCAAATCTACAAATGCGACGACGGCCTGGAAACTAGGGTTCTGAAGTTCGATGGGCATGAAGAGAATGCGGACTGCATGTCTGTTATGCGACAGATATGCGGTCGCATATTTAACCGGAAAGGGTAATTTTGTCCAGTTTTTGTCCCAAATTTTGACCCTCTATAAATAGATTTATTGGGGTTTTGTGGGGGCATCTTGTCTGACTTGGAGACTACAATACAAGGCTATATTCCTCTCTTTTGGAAGCTTTTGGGTTAAGAATCTTTCACTTTGTAAGCTTTATGACATTTAATATTCTCTTATTTTTTGTATTTTAGTATGAGTAGCTAACTTTATATACTAAGGTTGTGGACCCTAAATGGGTGTTATGTTAATGGGTGTTTAACATTGGATATATATATAATGGTTGGTTGATATTTATTTACTTCTCATTCTTCATTTATTGTTGGTGGTTGCAAACATTAACAAATGCCATCAAATTCTTGCTTTGCTTGGGAAAGTGGGTTAGAATTTGGTATAAGTAAATATCAAAGACTCAAGGATTTAAACCTTGTTTAATAGAACAACTTAGGAATAAGTGGGTTTCATTTGGAGTATATTGATTGTTATTAATTGCAACTCTTTTGTATTTGGAAAAATCATAAAGAGGAAATACTACCCAACTATTGGAAAATATTGGATGTCATTTAGACATCATTTGCATATCAAAAGGACCTTCCATTAAAAATATATCATATTAACACCGATAGCATTACAGTTCATTAAAGGGGACACAACCTTGGTTTCTCTAATCAAATTATTTACATTCTCAACATTACAATTAGTCATTACTTCAAACCAAAATTATATCATACTCTTGTTACCATTAACTGAATAGAATTACGACTATAGTCAAGTAACACACTATTTGAGTAACCTTTTCACACCTATTCCCTGTGGGATTCGACCCCAACCTTGTTGGGTTATTATATTTGACATCGACCACCTTACACTATTTATTAAAGTGTAATTTGAGCGTATTACTACTATTATGTTAATTGTCCGGGTAGACTAGGGCCCGTATCATGCTATATTTGCAACTGTCTCCATGTTTTCTTGTTACTGTGATCACTTAGGATATGCTAGAGACTTGAAAAAGAAATAAGCAAATGTATACACTTGTTGGACACTTATATGAATTTACTTGGAAATAAATGCGCATTCATGTGTTTTCTTGAGATAAATTGATATTTGTGGATCGGGCCGATCGCCTCGGTAGAAATAGATGCATCTATGGTTCGCGCCATTCGACCCTCTGGCAGTGCACAGTTTATTTTCTGTTGGATCGGGCCGTCGACCTCGGCATGATGTGCACATGAGACTTATATATGTATATGTGAAATCTTATCCATGACTTGATCTGCTAAATACTTGAAATGGGTACGGATAACTGTAAAATTGTTAGGGACATGACTATTACCTCTTGCTGAATGCCGTTGATTTATTTATACTATCATGCTTAGCAGAACACTTTATTATATTATTTGATTCTAGTAAGTGTCAAGTCGACCTCTCGTCTCTACTTCTTCGAGATTAGACGGGATACTTACTGGGTACATATTATTTATGTACTCATACTACACTTTTGTACTTAATTGTACAAGATCTGAGGCAGGTGTATCTGGCTATCAGTCTGGTGCGCATTCCTGAGCGGACTCGAGACTTCTACGGTGAGCTGCTTCCCTTCCATACCGTTTAGCAGCCGGAAGAAGTCTTTCTTGTGTATTTTGCTGTCTATTCTGTTTCAGACAGTAGGATAGTTTTTATTATTTTGTACATTCTACTAGTTGCCCATTACTTGTGACACCAGGTCTTGGCACACACGTTAGTAGACTATTATTTTGGGGTTGTACAACTATTTTGGCTTATTATTGTTCATTTCTGACTTGACTTGAATTTTATGAATTTCTATACTTACTTTGGGTAAAGGAATAAAACTGGGAACTAAATTTCATTTTCCGCGTTAGCTTTCCCGATAATGGTGTCGGGCGCCATCACGATCTATTTTCGAAAATGGGTCGTGACAGGGGGGGGGGGGGGAAGTTTGAGGAGACACATACTACTACACCCTCAAGATAAAGTTAAATATCTTCATATGAAAGCTTCAGCCGAGGAGACAAGTGTACCTAGTCAGCCTGACCCTAGTACCGGGTCAAATCAATTTCAACCGGGAATTAATACTGTTACCGGTGGTATTCTATATTATGATCCAAGAAAAGATAGGAAAGAATTGGCAAAAATGGTTACTGTTATGTGCTTACCCTACAGTTTTCCTTCTAGCCCTCACTTTGTGCATTATATTAGAAGAGTTTTTAGTCCTACTTATAAAGGATGGCCTCGCACAACCGTAAAGGGCGATATTTATAAATATAAACATGAATATGAACAATATTTGTGCTATTTATTTACACATATTAATTGTCGTGTTGCTATTACTACTGATATTGGTAGAAGTGGTAATGACTGTGATTATCTTACTGTTACCAGTCATTGGATTAATGAGAATTGGATAATGCAAAAGCGCATTATCGCTTATAGAATAATTAATTCACGTCACACAGGACAGTTTATTTCTAGCACGGTTACGGATATTTGTAGATATTTTTGCATTAGTGATAAAATAATATCAGTTTCAATGGATAATGCTACTAGTAACACTAATGCTGTAGCCTTACTTACCACTACACTAAATCTTGCATTTAGTAACATTTTTCATGTTAGATGTATTTGTCATATTTACCATTTAATTGTGGGTGATGGTATGAGAATTTTAAATGTTGAAATTGAAAAGGTTAAAATGGCTCTTCACATGCTTTTTTATTCAAACCGCAGAAGTAGACTTAGAGAATATTTTAAAAGATGCGATGAATTTGGCCTAAGAGAAAGAAAGGTTCCTAAACCTTGTCCAACTAGATGGAATTACATGTATGACAGTTTAGTTGTTGCATATGAATATAGAAACCCCATAAACTCAACGTTTAATGCTCATGTAAGTTATGAGGATGAGCACCTTACAAATGCGGATTGAGCTAATGTTAAAATGCTTTTAGATTTTTTTGAAAAATTTCATATTGCTACAAATGTATTTTCTGGGCAATATTATCCTACTATTTCTAACTGTTTAGTTTATCTTGCAGAACTTGCAAATTTGTTTGCTTATTTTTCAGAGGGTGGGGAAATTTATGAACAAGCTATTGATTCTATGAGAAAGAAATTTAAAAAAATATTTTTTCCCTATTCCCCCCTATTTATGGTGTTGTTGCCTTGATAAATCCTACTATAAAATTAGGAGGTCCTCAATATTGGTATCAATCTATTTATAATGGTTTAGCACTTGAAGATGAGGAGTTGTCTAGACTTTCGGACGCACAAGCCTCAATTAAAATAAATGCTCAAACTATTTATAGTGCTTATCAAATTGCAATAGATAATGCTAGACCAAATGTTCCAACTCCTTCTTCTTCTAGTTCTCAATCATCTAAAAGAACTGCGGGAGTAAGAGCACTTACTACTTGGGCCGGGTTTAGGGGTTCTCAAGGTTCTAGTACTAGTGATTGTTCACAACTAAATGAGCTTGAAGTTTATTTATCACAAGGAATTGAGGAAGTGAATTCCGATGGCTCCTTTAATATTTTGGAATGGTGGAAGGACAAAGAAAAACACTTTCCGATTCTTTCAAGGATGGCCTGAGACATTTTAACCATTCAAGCTTCAACAGTGGCATCGGAGAGCGCTTTCAGTCAAGCAAGACTTCAACTCGGTGATTATAGAGCGTCTATGAGGGAGAGCTTGGAAAAATCAGTACTTTTCAAAGATTGGATCCGTTCGGAACGAAGAAATTTTGGACTTGCTGAATCACAACCAGAGGTAGACGAAGCTTACGAAGAAATGCTAGTTGAACTTGTGGAGGATGCAGCTTCGCCCGGAAGCGGTGATGAACAAGCTTCTTTTCCGCCACCACCAACGGAAGTTCCTCCGAACCTTGAAGGATTTATGAAATTTGCAAGAGATACCATGTAAAATTAATATGTAACTTGTATTTTGGCACATCTTGATTAGTTTCTTTTTCTTCTCAATGTTGGTATTAGCACTTTGTTGTGCTCATTCCATTGGGGGGAGGAAGACTAAGAAAGATATTGCCATATTTTGTTAATGTCATAATAATAAAAATTATAATGCATTCCTTTGAATATCCCTTTACAATATTTTATGTTTTAAATTTGAATTAAAAAATTTAAGTCACAATTATATAATATAATTTACAAGAAATTGCCTTAGATAAAATTTTTTAAAAAAATAGGCCAGGCCCACTTAGGCCCACTTAGCCCGAGATCATTAGTTAGTGGTCCCGGTCCCGGGCCAGTTACTACAAAAAACCCGCGAAGCCCGGGCCACTTAGGACCGGTCCACGAAGCCCGGTCCCACTTAGGATCGGCCCACGAAGCCCATTTAGGCCCAGTCCTGGCCCACATTACACCCTTATACCGGGTATAGACATGTGACCAATGTGTAAATTCCGAATGCAAAAAGGTCGAGGAAGAGAATTCGAAAGTAAGGCATCGGTTAGAGAGCAACATTAAAAGAGCAGCAATTACAGAAAATCATAACATTTACTCCCAAACGTTATGCAGCCATCAAGAGGGGTTTTTATTCATCTTTAAGAAGTGCATGATTTGAGAAATGTTATCTCCTCAAGTTTAACTATAAATTGGAACATTTGTATTCATTTGGGGGACAAGAAATAGTGATATCTAATATTCTTTCTTTCATTCTTTTAAGCTTTATACTATTGTTATTACTCTTGATTTAGGCGGAATCAGTCTACACAAAGGTCCATGATGTTGCCTACATTGTTGGGGAGAAGGTTCTGTTTAAGGTTTCACCCATGAAGGGTGTTATGAGGTTCGGGAAGAGGGAAAGTTGAGCCCTCAATTTATTGTTCCATTTGAGGTATTTTAGAGGATTGGGGAGGTGGCTTACAAGCTCGCCTTGCCACCTAATTTGTCGAGTGTGCATACATTATTTCATTTTTCTATGCTCCGAAAGTATGTCGGGGATCCGTCGATGTTTTGGATTTCAGCACGGTTCAGTTGGATGGTGATTTGACTTATATGTGGAGCCGGTGGAAATTTTGGATCGGCAAGTTCGAAAGTTGAGGTCAAAGGATATAACTCTAGTGAAGGTGTAGTAGAGAGGTCAGCCCGTTGAGGAGGCTACTTGGGAGACCGAGCGGGAAATGCGGAGCAGATATCCACGCCTATTTGAGACTCCAGGTATATTTCTAGACCCGTTCGAGGATGAATGTTTGATTAAGAAGGGGAGGATGTAACGACCCGGCCGGTCATTTCAAGAGTTGTAGCCTTGTTCCCCCATTTACTGCTTCTTTTGTGCTTTATAACTATTGTATGACTTACCGGGTTAGTTGGTTCGGGTCCGGAAGAATTTCGAAATGAAATGAGACACTTAATCTCATAATGGAAAGCTTAAGTTGAAATGTTTGACCGGATGTTGACTTATGTGTAAACGACTCCAGAAAAGAATTTTGATGGTTCCGTTAGCTCCGTTGGGTGATTTTGGACTTAGGAGCGTTTCCGGATTGTGATTTGGAGGTATGTAGTCTAATTATGTTTGAAATGGTGAAAGTTAAATTTTTGGGAAGTTTGACCGGAAGTGGACTTTTTGATATCGAGGTCGGATTGGGATTTCGGAAGTTGGAGTGGGTCCATGGTGTCATTTGTGACTTGTATGCAAAATTTGGGGTCAATCGGACGTGATTTGAGCGTCGGTTGTATAATTTGAAAGTTTCAAATTTCATTAGGCTTGAATCTATGTGCGATTGGTGCTTTTGATGTTGTTTGAGGTGATTTGAGGGTTCGACTAAGTTCGTATGATGTTTTGGGACTTGATGGTATATTTGGTTGAGGTCCCGGGGGCCTCGGGTTGGTTTCGGGTGGTTAACGGATCAAGTTTTGAACTTAAAGGATTGCTGAAGATTTGTTGCTACTGGTGTAATCGCACCAGCAGAGCGGTCATCGCAGATGCGAGCTCGCAGGTGCGAGCTAGGAGGCGTTTGGGCTAGTGAACTATGGTCGCAGGTGCGAAGATTCTCCCGCACCTGCATCATAGCAGAAGTGGGGTGATGGGCGCAGAAGCGGACGTTTGCGCAGGTGCGAGGGGCTGTTTCGCACCTGCGATTGCGCAGATGCGGGGAAAGGACCTCAAAAGTGGAGGCCCATCTCCAGTGTTTTACCGCAGAAGCGGAATTTTGGTCGCTTCTGCGACACCACAGATGCGGTTAAGTGTTAGTAGAAGCGGAAGTGTTGGGCAAAATGATAAATACAAGGGTTCGCAATTTTGTGTTATGTGATTCGTTTGGAGGTGACGCACATGCTAGGTGGCGGGCGTGTGAGCGTACACCATAGGGATTTTAACTTGGTCCATTCCAAGGAAATAGTGAAGTTGAATAACTAGTTGTGCTATATCCTCTCCATGTGTTATAGAAATTTGATTGCAAATCATGTTAGAAATCATGTTTAGGCTATGTGTTGATACTGTTGGGACCCGCAGAGGTCGTGTACTTGTTGAATTATTTGCTAATTGTTGTCTTGTACTCAGTGACGATTTTACTTGCGTATCATATCTTAGTCTCTTCTTGGTTCTTGTTGATACATTACATCATTTTTGTTGGGGCTGATTTTATGATTTCTGAGAGCCCAAGAGACTGGAGAGGTTGGTGAATGAGTTAGGAACTGAGTGTTGAGCTGTGAGCGATATATATATATATATATATATATATATATATATATCTGTGTGTGTGTGTGTGTGTGTGTGTGGATCGGGTTGCACGCCGCAATGAGCCTTATGGCTATATATATATATATATATATAGCGCTTGGGCTGAAGGAGCCCCTCCGGAGTCTGTACACACCACTAGTGAGCACAAGTACCTACTGCGTACGAGTGTTGAGTGCCGAGTGCTGAGCTATTGAGAAAGATTGAGTGACTGTTACTCTGAGAGAATGCTTTTGATTTCATTATTGTTGCACTTAGCTGCCATATATCATTGTCTTGGAAGTTTTCTGAAAGATGTTATATTCTGTTTTACTTGAATTCGATATGAGATAACTGATTTGGCCTAAATTGTCGAACTTGGAAGCATGCCTATTTTTTAATGTTGAAATTACTAAAGTTGAACTATAATTGCAAAGCTCGTCACTACTTTCAGTTCTTTATTTAGTATTGTTACTTACTGAGTTGGTTGTACTCACGCTACACCCTGCACTTCGTGTGCAGATCCATGTATTTCTGGACACGATGGGTGTTGATACTTTGCACAGCTGATCTTTGGAGACTTCGAGGTAGCTGCCCGACGTTTAAAGTCCTTGTTTCTCCTTCCTTATCTTTCCTTTTACTGTATTTAGTTTCAGACTATCTTAGGCAGTGTATTTATGACGATTCTACCTTTCTCGACATGTCACCTTTTTCGAACATGTGCCTTACACGTGACATGTAGACGCTCATGTACTTTGAGACACTCCGATTTGGGAGTTTTCCGCATTGTGTTTTGATCTTTCTATCCTGTTATGAGAAATTTCCATTTAAACTACTTTTAAAAAATCCATTTTGTTAGACGTTGGGAATATTTTAGAAATATCGGCTTGCCTAGTACCACATTAGGCGCCATCACGACATGTTAGGATTTTGGATCGTGACAATACTATGTTATTTTATTGATCAGATCAATTTAATCCATGTGTCTATAAACCACATTACAAATTCAACTGTACTTTTTTGGTGGGTAAACAATTTGGCGCCCACCGTGGGGCATAGAAAATTGTGGTGTTATTTGGATCTGATCATCTTTTACTAATGTGCTTTGAAGTTTTTCTGTTTTAAGCATACTACAGTAAGGGGACACAATGATATTAAAAACTTGCTCAATGTTGGCATGAATTACAACAACCAGCCTGTGGATAATTTACGTGAGGGGACTCAACAGAAAGATTTAACGAGTGAAACATATATTGATGGGAATGAATCATTTCGAACCGGATGGAAAAAACTACTCAAGGCACGAGGAGTCCAACTCCTGATGATTTGGATGATGAGCCCGTGGCCGATACTGTAAAAATTTTGAGAGCACAACAACAGAAAATTATGAACCATCTCTCAAGACAATATCAATTAATTATTGAGCTTCAACAAGAGTTATCAGTGACTTCAAATAATTCAAATAGTGGAGTTTGAGCCCCTCCTGGTGTGCCTATAAATCAAAATGCACCAAGAACCGGTAATGTCGCTTCCAGTGGGGAATTTAGATCGAACAACAACCAAGTAGGCGGTGCAGGTAGCGGGCCCGAAAATAAAAATTATGCAGATGATCCTTTCAAAATCGAACTCATGAGGTTCATATGGGAAATAAATGCTCAAATGGATCAAAATGCCAAAGAATTTCATGCTCGGATGGATTAGATCTCGGGACACCTCCGGTCTTAAAGGGCCCAGACTCAAAGAAGTATATACAGTTGCTATTCAAATCTAATGCGGCTCCGAAGTTGATCACAAAGAGATTTAAGATGCTGGATATTCCAAAATACAATGGAACACCGGATCCATAATTACAACTTATACTATATTTGTGAAGGGAAACGATATGGCTCCGTAGGAGATCGAATCAGCCTTGCTAAAGAAATTTGGCAAAACCCTAAATAAAGGGGCTTTAACATGCATGGTATTCATTTTACGTGAACACTCAATTGATTCTCTTGAAATGCTTGTAGATTCTTTCATAAAGCTCACACTGGAGCGAGAAAAGTTCAAACTAAAAAAGCAGATATTTACAGAAACACTCAAGGAGACTCAAAGTTGTTGTGAGAGTTCGTGATTAGATTTCAAAAGTAGAGAATGTTATCGTCGGTAGTACCAGATGAATAGGCAACAAAAGTATTTACTAAGGGTCACAATCCCTTAAGCTCGATGCCTCATGGAAGTTGAAGGAGAGTTTGTTGGAATTTCAAGCAACCACATGGGCTAATGTCCATAAGCACTATGAATCTAAATTAGGATTGAAGATAATCAGCTAGGTTCAGCGGTGTCTTTTAAAGGTCGAAATCGTGATGAGAACCTAGAAAGGTCCAAGAATAGCCTTGATGCATTATGGAGGTCATCTAGGAGTCATTTTCAACTGTATGTATTAAACAAAAGGACAGATTCACGGACAGGACAAGGGCATAAAGGTTATCAGTCGTTGAAAATATCTAGACCAGAAAGGAGGACTTATCGTAGATGAAGTAGTAGAACTTTGTAAGATAAAGAGCTATCGGAGTCCCGAGATTCAAGCTATCCCCGGTTATCATATTATAATTTTAATATTAGCTTGGTGGAGTTGGTTTCCGCCATAAGGAACATAAAGGAATCAAGGTTCCCAAAATCAATTCGATCAGAGCTTGTCAGAGCAATCCTAATTTATGGTGTGAATTCCATGGTACACATGGTCATAGGACTAGGGACTGTCGGCATCTTCATGAAGAGGTTGCAATGTTGCTAAAAATGATCATCTTAGAGAGTTTTTAAATGACCGGGCTAAGAATAATTACGGCAAAGGTCATGATACAACAGAACCAGCAAACCCAACATGGTCTCCCCATCTCACAATAGATATGATTTTTGGAGGAGTTGAAGTAAATGGGATGACATTTTTGGCTGCAAAAAAGATGTATATCAGTCACTCATGGAAAGAGGATATGGAAAATACCAGAAGATGATGAAATTACCTTCAATAAGGAAGATGTGGATGGCCTTATTTTATCACACAATGATTTACTGGTAATATCTTTAAAATTTTTAGATTTTAAAATTAAACGTGTGTTGGTTGATCCAGTTAGTTCATCCAATATTATTTAACTAAGAGTCCTAGAGCAAGCAAAGCTTACCGGTAACATGGTTTTGACAACAAAGCTTTTGGTTGGATTCAACTTAACAAGTGTGACGACCCAAGAAGAGATAGTGTTGCCTACATACACTGAAGTGGTGATGAAATAAACATTATTTGAAGTTGTGGATGGTAATATGGGGTGTAACATGATTCTTGGTAGGCCATGGATCTATGATATGAAAGTTTTTCTATCAATTTATCACTAGTTGATAATGTTTCCAACACCGGGTAGAATTAAGCTGATTAGAGGTGATCAGCTTGCTGCAAGTAAAATGAATGTTGTTACTTTGTCTAACAACAAGGAAGACGGAGTCAGTAAATAGTAATTACAGGTAACGGTGCCAACTTCCTATTCAATCCCGGTGATAATACTGAAAGAAGATTCAATATCGAAGGAAGACAATGATGAGGAGGAGACACCGAATATTTACCAGGTACCTAGATCCTTCCAGGTACCAAAAGATACGAATGCAACATAATCAACAACAGAAGAACTCGAACAAATTACTTTGTTCACTGAGTTCCCGAAAAGAAAGGTTTACCTGAGAACGGGGTTAAGCCCCGAAAGTAAAATTCTTAAATTTTAAAGCTAATGCTGATTGTTTTGCGTGGTCTCATTTAGATATGACAGGTATCCCACTTGAAGTGGCGGTTCACAAGCTAAGCTTCGACCCTAATTTCTCTTTGGTAAAGAAGAAAAAACGTCGAATAGTCGAGGTCAGAAACAGGTTTGTTAAGAAGAAGGTAACCAAGTTACTTAATGTAAGTTCAATATGAGAAGTTGAATATCTTGATTGGTTAGCTAATGTAGTGGTAGAACCAAAATAATTTATGATGTGTACTGATTTCAAAGATTTGACTAAGGCCTGTCCTAATGACTCTTTCTCATTGCCTAACATCGATCAAATGATTGATGCCACAATTGAGCATGAGTTGATGAGTTTTCTTGATGCCTATTTCAGCTATAATCAAATAAGGATGCACCCGAAAGATTAAGAAAAAATATTATTTATTATTAATTTTGGTACTTATTGATATAATGTGATGCCTTTTGGACTAAAAAATGTTGGAGCCACCTACCAGAGGCTCATGAATAAAATATTTGAACGTCAAATTGGTAAAACTATGAAAGTTTATATTGATGACATTTTGGTTAAGTTTCTTAGTGTAGGTGATCATTTGACTCATCTACAAAAGATGTTTGACATCTTAAGAAAGTACAATATGAATCTTAACTCGGAGAAATGTGCTTTTGGAGTAGGGTCCGAAAAATTTCTTGGTTTTTTGGTTTCGCAAAGAGGAATTGAAGTAAATCTTGACAAGATCAAAGATATAGAAGACATTTTTGATCAACTAAATAGCGTGAAGAAGGTGCAAAGGTTGACCCGAAGATTGGCAGCCCTTACTAGGTTTATATCTAGATCTTCAGACTAATGCTTTTTATTATTAAAAAAGAAGAATGACTTCTCATGGATACCGGAGTGCTAGCAAGCATTGAAGGATTTTATGAAATACTTGTCCAGCCCACCTTTAATGTCCAAACTAATGGATGGAGAGCAATTATTAATATATTTGACAATGTCAACAGTAAGTGCAGTTCTGGTCTAAGAAGATGAAGGTACGCAATTCCCTATTTCTTATGTCAATAAAATACTGCCAGGTGCGAAATCTCGACATCCGCATATAAAAAAGTTGGCTCTAGCTCTCATGGTTGCCTCTCTAAAGCTTGGGCCTTACTTTCAGTGTCACCCTATAGCCATTGTGACGACTTTTCCCCTGAGGAACGTCATTCATAAACCTGAGTTATCGGGTCGATTGGCTTAATGGATGATTAAAATTAGTGAATTTGATATTGAATATAAACCCCACACTGAAATCAAGTCACATGTTTTGGGCGATTTCGTGTTTGATTTTAGTCTTTGGATGATGACTTTAGCTGCAAAAGAAGCAAATTTGGTATCGGGAACTGTGTGAAAGGGTCTGGTCTTGGAATAGTATTACTTAGTCTTTCGGGAGAAATTCTAAAGCAGACCATACGAACTGTTCCTTTACCTAACAATGAAGCCAAATATGAGACTATGGTTGCAGGGCTCAAATTAGATTGGGGACTTGGACCGAGGTGATTGAAGTAAAGTGCGATTCCTAGCTAGTGGTTAATCAGATATATGTGATTTTTGATGCTAACGAAAAGTGTATGCAACGATACTTAAATAAAGTCCACGTTTTACTTTCCCAGTTCAGGGAGTGGTCGGTGATCCATATTCCAAAAGAGGAAAATATGGAGGCTGATGTGTTAGCTAACTTGGGTTCTTCAACAGAGATTAAAGGTATTGATTCTGGTACAGTTGTTGCATTTAGTCTTATATGTGGATGGTTATTGTGAAGTTAATTCAACAAATTTAGTCTGGGATTGGAGGAATGAATTTATAGAATATCTAAGACATGGAGAATCGCCGGGTGATTCTAAAGCCTCCCGGGCACTTAGAACAAAAGTTGCTCAGTATTGTCTTGTTGATAGACAACAATACCAGAGATATTTTTAAGGTTCGTTGGCTCGATACATAGGACCAACGGAAGCTGGTTATGTAATAAGGTAATTCCATGGGGAAGTTTGTGGTAATCATTCTGGAGCAGATTCATTGGTGCTCAAGTTAATGAGAGCCGATTACTATTGGCCCCGAATGGAGCAAGATGCAAAGATGTTGTACAAAAATAAGACAAATGTCAACATTATCCTCAATTAGTACACCGGCTAGGTGAGTTTTTGCATTCAGTTGCATCGCAATGACCGTTTATGAAATATGGGATGGATATAGTTGGTCATTTGCCTCAGGAACCTTGACAAGTAATTTATTTATAATTATGGCTGATTATTTTACTAAGGGGGTTGAAGCAGTCGCCTTCATGAAGGTTGGAGAATGAGAGGTGATGGTATCATTTGGGATCATATTATTTATCGATTTGGAGTGCCAAAAGAAACTGCCTGTGACAATGAGCCACAATTCATAGGCTCCAAAGTAATAAAATTCCTAGAGGGATTTAAGATTAGAAGGATCACGTCGTGTCCAAATCATCCAAGTGCCAATTATCAAGAAGAATCAACAAACTGAGTGATAATCCAAAACCTGAAAAAGAAATTAGAGGATGCAAAAGATAGGTGTCCTGAGGAGTTACCGGAGGTACTATGGGAAAATCGAACCTCGCCAAAATCAAGCATCGGAGAAACACAGTTCTCTCTTGTATATGGAGCTAAAGCTTCGATTCTGGTGGAGATAGGTGAACCAACTATGAGGTTTTCCTGGACAAACGAGCAGGAAAATATTGAAGCTATGTTGATTAAGTTGGATTTGTTTGTTGAACACGGATTTGACTTATATGAGGATGATGGCACAAAAGCAAAGAATAGAAAGGTATTATAATCGTAGAACAAATCTTCGTCATTTTAATGTCGAGATCTTGGTTCTATGAAAAGTGATATAATACCGGGGAAGTCAACGTCATAAAATTGGTACCGAACTAGGAAGGACCTTACTAGATTTCTGATATAACCAGTAAAGGTTCATATCAACTAGAAAATCAAGATAGAGTTAAATTACCAAGCAACTGAAATATGATGCATCTCAAGAGGTACTATTGTTGAAGATTGCTGATTATACTGAAAATGCGTGTTGCACTCTTTTTTCCTTCATCCAGTTTTTGTCCCAAAAAGGTTTTTCTAACAAGGTTTTAATAAGGTGGCAACGTAAAATATACTATGGAGATAAGTTGTAAATGGCAGTTGGAAGACAATTATTCGAATTCTCATACTTTACATCCGAACACTGGGGGGGAGGGGGAGCTAATTCTATCAAAACACTAAAAGTGTCATGCAAGCTTCAAAAGACAAATTAAGTATCCGAAAATGCATTAATACCGAGAAACATATTTTTAACTTAAAAGTTCAGTCGTTTTGAATCACCTTGAGTCAAGACCGGAGACTGTATATCCAGCCTCGTATAAATAAGAAGTCCAAATTAGCCACATGTGTTGGCAGTTTGTTTATTTTCCAAATGTAATTTTCCTACATTTCTAAATGTACTTTTGAAAATAGAAGAAATAAATGAAAGTCCTTTTATTTTTATATCTTATTTCTTGTCCAATTGGCATGGTGATTCCTTTATTTGAATGTTGCTTGAATTTCAAATGTAAGTGTCGGAAAGAATATGAGACGTCCTCTTCAAGAGCAGTGTAAACATGCGGGCTCTCTATTATGAAACCTTCTCTAATTAATGGATACAAACCAAAAGCATGAATACCTCGTTATAAAGTTAACCGGATGTGAAAATTTTCGAACTTTGTAAATGGAAAATCATAGATCAAAAGGATATCTTTTGCTAGCTAAAAGCCCCAAGAAGTTAAGGGAGAAAGATCTTTTCATTTCAAAAAATAAAATCTCGGGCCTAAAAGATATTCCAAGATAGTTACACGAGTTTCTTAAAAACAAACAATAAAATATATCAGTTTGCTTTATTAACAGAGGTTAAAGATTGAGAAGTCTCTTCTGCATCTTTTAGAAATAAAGGTTTCTCAGTGACGAGTACTACATCTTCACCTTCCTCTTCAAATTTTGAGGACTCAGAGCAAGTGTCCGAAGAGCTTGAAATAGTGGGTCGGGCAGGAATGTTCTCGAAGGAGGTTGTTTCTAAAGAAGGAGCTTCGACAATGCAGTCATCTCTATCTGTAATGCTACTTTGGAATCCTACAGAGTTTTCCTCCTCATATTATAAACAACATGAGTTTTCTTAATCAAGAAAGAGTTTTCTTGATCTCGGAATCTGGCTTGGAGTTTTTGGATCTTCAAGTACAGCTGCTCGTTGTCAACCTTTAAAATATTGTAGGCCCCTAACAGGTCAGTGTTGGTTTTGGCATGTTCATGATTTTATTCTATGACCTTTCGGAGCCTTTCCTCCATTTTGGCCCTTTTCTCTTCGACCACAGTAGCTTCCTCAGTCTTGGAGCATAAGTTAGCTTCCAAGTTACTAATTCTTTCGATGGAAGAAGATTCACGCTTGGCAGCAGAACTGATAGCATCCTGCAACTCTTCCCATTTAATCTTAGCTCAGCAAGCTCAGCATGTAGTTGAGTGGCTTCTTCACTATGACCCATTTTTTCTTGCTCTATTTGCTCAGCCAGGCTTCGAGTTCTACATTTGAGCAAGTTTGGCCTCTAGAACCGGAGGCTCTCAGCAAGTTGATCCCGCTTGGATTGAAGTACTTCTTTGTCCAGTATCATCCTTTGAAAATCCTCGGAGGCAAGAAGGTTAGCCTTTAAGATTAATTCTAAATTAGAGATGATGTAAAATAAGTGTGAAGAAGATGAGAGGAAGATGAATGGTACCAGAGCACAGAGATGCATGTTGTTATTGATTAAGCATTTGATAGAAAAAGCATCCATTTTTCTCCTTTCCTTTTTTGAAGCTAGAGGCTTCAAGTAATTAGTTACCCCAACCAATTTGGAGAGTAGGCGGCATTCATCTGAAACTGTAAAGGTAAAACTTCATTTACCGTTAGAGTTTCAGATGGAAGCTGGGAAGGTGTGATGACCAGATCGATCAATTTAAGTACTATATTTTAGTGCTTCGTGACCTCCGTTAGCTTCGTTTGATGTTTCTTGGTATATGTGCATTGTCCGTGTCGCTTTTTAAAAAGCATTTATGCAAAAATTTGAAGAAAAATATGATTTTGGCTTTAAAAGTAACTTGAGTTGACTACGGTTAATATTTTATGTAAACAACCCCGGATAGGTGTTTTGGCGATTCTGGTGGATCCGTGTCATAATTTTGGACTTGGGCTTAAGCCCGAAATTAAATTCGAAAGTCCCTAACTTGATTTGATGTATTTTGTCGAAACCTAATAACTTGAAGGTTTAAGGATTTTCTAGGGCTGATCGTAGGTTGACTTTATGGAAATCGGGTTTGGATTTTGGTTCCGGGACTCGGAATAGGTTTACTTTACTATTTAAAACTTGTTTGCAAAATTTGGTGCAAATTAGAGTTGGTTTGATAGGATTCGAATGCTCGATTGTGATTCTTGAAGTTCTTGAGTTTCTTTGAAAATTTCATACATTTTTATGTTCGATTCGTAGTTCTAGGTGTTATTTTGGTGTTTTCATCACACGAGCGAGTTCGTATGATGTTATTACACTTGTGTGCACGTTTGATTTGGAGCCCGAGGGGCTTGGGTGAGTTTCGGACGTGTTTCAGACGTGTTTGGATAGTGCAAGGACTATTGATGCAGTGCCCAGTTCTGGTGTCTGGTGCAGATCTCGCATTTTGCGAGGTCTGGCTCGCAATTACGAGCCTCGCTTTTGCGGATAAATGTTTGCATTTTCGAGCAGGGACTAGGATTGGGTACTATCACATTTGCGAGGAAATTGTTCGCAATGGCGAACTGCCAAGGGTCGCTTTTGCGATCACTTGGTCGCATTTGTGATGCCTGGCAACATTAGGGCATCTTCGCAATTGTGAAGATTTTGGTCGCAATTGTGAAGGTGGGATCTTTGCATTTGTGATCATTTTGTCGTAATTACGACATCAGGGCATCTGAGGCAGGGTTCGCATTTGCGACCTTTGTCTCGTATTAGCGATGCTCGCAATTGCGAACAAGACTTCGCAATTGTGACATCCGGAGCTGGGTAAAAGAGGGAAAAATCGAGAATTAGCTCATTTTACACCATTTCTCAACCCTAAACACTATAGTGGCGATTTTTCAAGAGGATTTTCTTTTCGAAATCATTGGTTAGCAAGTTTAATCCATTTCCTTTCAATTACCCATTACTCTTCATGTATTTTCAACATCAAATCTATGGTTTTCATGGTAGAAATTAAGGATTTGGGTAGAAATTAGGTGTAATGACCCAATAGGTCATCTTATGTTTTTGAACCTAATTCTATGCTTTGAAGCCTTAAATACCTCATCTTAGCCCTCATTGATTTGCGTGCGCAATCCGGGTGTTTTTTTTAAAGCTTTTATGTTAAAAACTGAGAAAATATAAAATTTTTTGCCTTAAAATCTATTTGAGTTAACTTCGGTCAACATTTTGAGTAAACGAATCCGGATTCGTATTTTGACGATCCCGATGGGTCCGTATTCTGATTTGGGACTTGGGCGTATGCCCAGAATCGAATTCGGAAGTCCCTAGCCCAAGTTATCGGATTTTGTTGAAATTTAAAAGTTTGACCAGTGTTTCACTTTATTGATATCGGGTCCGTAGTTTAGTTCCGGAACCCGGTATATGTCCAATACTCTATTTAAGACTTGTCTGTCAAATTTGGTGAGAAACAGAGTTGGTTTGACGTGATTTGGATGTCCGATTGTGAAATTAGAAGTTCAGGAGTTTTCTTGAGAATTTCCTTTGATTTGATACTCAATTCGTAGTTCTAGATGTTATTTTGGCGATTTGATCGCGCGAGCAAGTTCGTATGATGTTATTGGATTTGTGTGCATGTTTGGTTTGGAGCCTCGAGGGCTCGGGTCAGTTTCAGATAGGCTATAGAGTAGTTTGGACTTATAAAACTCAGTTGCTTCTGCAATTTCTGGTAACTGGTGTCTGATCTCGCAATTGCGAACATTCCCCAATCCTGATAGGCTCGCATTTGCGAAGAGTACCTGGGTCAGAATGAATTCGCATTTGTGATCAAGAGGTCGCAATTTCGGGGAGGCTAGAGTTCGCATTTGCGAACAATACTTCGCATTTGCGAAGTGGGACAGGGGGTATAGTGATCGCAATTGCCTCAAACAATCGCATTTACGGAAGGTCAAAGTTCACATTTGCGAACAAATCATCGCAAATGCGATGACAGCAGGAATGGAAGGACTTCGCATTTGCGATTGTTTCTTCACATTTGCAGGGCTAGCATTTGCGAACCCGGGGTCGCAAATGCGACATCTGCAACTGATCAAATAGCTGGGAAAACGAGATTTTTGTTCATTCTCTCAAATTTTCAAACTGAGAAACCCTAGAGGAAATTTTTCAAAGAACTCTTCTTCCCTAAATCATTGGTAAGTGTTTCTAAACTAGGCTTTTTCAATCTTTCATTGCATTTCTAAGATTTCAACATAAAATCTTGTGTTTTCATGGTGGAAATTGGGGGTTTGGGTAGAATTAGGGATTTTTGTAAAATGGGGATTTAGACCTCAAATTGAGGTCGGATTCCAAAACAAATTACATAACCGGGCTCGGGGTGAATGGGTAATCGGGTTTTGGTCCGAATTTTGGGTTTGGACCAAGTGGGCCCGGGAGTTAACTTTTGTTGACTTTTTCAATAATGACCTAAACCGAGTTCTTTGCAATCGTGGGTAGTTCCTAAGGATTACTTTGAATCGTTTGGTTGATAATTTGCTAGATTCTATTGGTTCAGAGGCTTGTTTGAAAGGTAAATCCGTGGTTGAGCTTTGAATTGATCCTTTGGAGCAAGGTAAGTGTCGTGGTTAACCTTGACTTGAGAGATTAGGATTTGTTTGTCTATTTTCTACATGTTTAGAAGTTAGGTACATCGTATATATGAGGTGACGAGTACTTATAAATTGTTGTCGGGTTAAAGCATGCGGGTGGGACTTGTTCCTTGCAATTATTGCTACTTTGATCATGTTATCCATGCTTAGACTAGTTATTTGTTACATTGATCATTCTTATTGTGTTAATGGGGTTTCGTGATAATTGAGTATTGATTCCAAAGTTGAGATTGGTATTGTGGAACCATTGTTGAAATAAGGCTTGTTCTTGTTATTCTATCTCCCTGTTGTTACTTGTTCATTGTTATGTTGTAAGGGAGAGTGTTATGCATGAACGGTGATGTCGTGCCGTTTGTGAGTGTTAATGCACGAAGTGTGATGACGTGCCATATTGTGAGTGTTAATGCACGACGGGTGATGCCGTACTATGTTATGAGAGTTAATGCATGAAGAGTGATGCCATGCCGTTTCTATTGATTTATACTGTGAATGAGAGTAAAAGCACGAAGCGTGATGCCGTGCAGCATCATTATTTCATTGTGTGGTCTAGAGTAAAAGCACGAAGGGTGATGCCGTGCAATTTTCTTCATTGTGCTTAATTATGTTTACTAGTTAAAGGTATATTGACTGTTCTGGTTATCATTTATGGTGTATCTCTCGTATCTTGTATCCCCTTAGCATGTCACCCTCCCAATAGTACATGTTTAGCTTTTATTTGTTGTTATCTTGTACATATATTGTTATCTGCACAGGTTTATTACATGGGTGTCTTGTCATAGCCTCTTCACTACTTCGTCGGGGTTAGGCTCGACACTTATAGAGTAGCACAGACTCCCACTACCCATACTCCGGAGCAGAAGGCTCCCTAGTATCAGACTCCAGCAGCTCATCTAGTTAGAGTAGTTCAGCTGATTGTTGTGGCATAGGCCGGTGATGGACCAGCTATGTCTTCTGAGGGTTTATTGAGATTGGACAATTTTACCAAGATCTTTTTAGTTCACTTTAGTGGTGCACCTTATGAGGACCCACTGGATTATCTTAACCGCTGGCATGAGGTGCTGCGGAACATAGGGATAGTGGAGACCAATGGGGTCGATTTTGCTGTGTTCCAGATGATGGGTTCCGCCAAGAGATGGTGGAAGGACTTTGCATCGACCAGACCAGCTGGGTCGCCTGCTCTTACTTGGGACCAGTTCTCTCAGATATTTCTTGAGAAGTTCCTTCCTGTCACATTGAGAGAGGATTATCGCAGGCAGTTTGAGTGCCTTAAGCAGCGCAGCATGTCTGTCACTCAGTATGAGACCCGTTTTGTGGATCTGGCCCGTCATGTTATTCTTCTACTTCCTACCAAGAGAGAGGGGGTGATGAGTTTTATCAAGGTATTTGCTCAGCCTATCAAGTTGTAGATGGACAAGGAGACTGGGAGTGAGATTTCTTTTTAGACGGCTGCCAATATCGCCAGGCGAGTCGAAATGGTTCTTGCACAGGAGGAAGTCAGGGGTCTCACAAGAGGCCTCGTCATTCCGGTGGGTTTAGTGGTGCCTCCTTTGGAGGCAGGGGTACTTTTGGTAGAGGCCAACCTCCAGGTCGTTGCATTCAGCA
This sequence comes from Nicotiana attenuata, assembly GCF_001879085.1. Taxonomy (NCBI): domain Eukaryota; kingdom Viridiplantae; phylum Streptophyta; class Magnoliopsida; order Solanales; family Solanaceae; genus Nicotiana; species Nicotiana attenuata. The sequence goes on from NC_031989.1 coordinate 1,418,175, forward strand.
CTCCAGGCATCCCACGGTGCTTCAGGTGGTCGTGACCCTCATATGCCTTATTCCGATTAGCTAGCCTACAATACACCACCAACTCCTATTAGTGCACCTACGCTCTAGAGTTTTCAGGGTGGGTACTCAAGTCGAGAAGGTCAGTTTCTTGGTCAGCAGTCATAACAGCCGAGGTCCTGTTATACTTGTGGTGATTCGAGGCACATTGCTAGATCTTGCCCTTGAGCATCGAGCAGTTCACAACATCAGGGTTCTCGTGCCATAGTCCCGGCATCGGGTTCTTCACCGCCCGCTCATCCATCTAAAGGTAGGGGTCAGACGGCTAGAGGTGGAGGTCAGGCCATTAGAGGTGTAGGTCAGAGTGCTAGAGATGGAGGCCAGCCATCTAGGGCCCGTCCTAGAGATGTAGTTCAGAGTGGTGGGGCCCAGCCCTGATGCTATGCTTTTCCAACCAGGCCTGAGGCTGAGTCATCTGACGCTTTTATCACAGGTACTGTTGCAGTTTGCAGTAGAGATGCTTCAGTTCTATTTGATCCAGATTATACTTATTCCTACGTGTCATCCTATTTTGCTTCATATTTGGTTGTACCTCGTGATTCTTTGAGTTCTCCTGCGTATGTGTCTACACCTGCGGGAGATGCTATAGTTCTAGATCGTGCTTATCGCTCGTGTGTGGTTACCATTGGGAGTCTTGAGACTCGTGTAGATCTTCTACATATGGTAGTGTCACGACCCGGATTTCCCACCATCAGAGTCGTGATGGCGCCTACTCATGGTAGCTAGGCAAGCCAACTTAATTACCTTTCCATCACTAGCAATTATCTTTAACAGTTTATAACATCAATATAGAACATAAGTCTAATAAGAACAATAGCGGAAGTCTGTCTTAAAAATGGTGAATTTAAAACGCGGAATAGTCAAAACAACCTCTACCCAAGATTTGGTGTCACATTACTCACGAACCACTAAGAATAAACTAAATACAAAGGTCTGAAAGAAATATAACAGCTGTCTGTCTCGAAACAAGGAAGCAACAGTCTAAAAGAAAACAATGAGAAGAGACGCCGGGCCTGCGGATGCCTGCAAGGCTACCTCAGTCTCGTGAATATGAATCGCCTGCTTCCGAACTACTGCTGCTGCTGTTCCTCAAAACCTGGACCTATGCAAAAATGCACAGAAGTGTAGCATCAGCACAACCGACCCCATGTGCTGGTAAGTGTCTAGCCTAACCCCGACGAAGTAGTGACGAGGCTAGACTGGATACCACACAAACCTGTGCAGGTTATAGATATACATCGGAAATCGAATACAAAGCAATTACCAACATGGGAGGGGAAACATGCTATGGGGAGTTACAATAATAACAATAATCCAGAGTAACAACTAAAGCAACTTAGGTTCACAGCGAACAAGGAATCAATACTCAAATGTAAACACATAGCCTCAACAATTTGTTGCGGCGTGCAACCCGCACCATAATTACCATTGTTGCGGCGTGCAACCCGCTCCACAATATCATTGTTGCGGCGTGCAACCCGACCCATATCACTTATCATATATCATTGTTGCAGCGCGCAACCCGAACCTCATATATTATTGTTGCGGCATGCAACCCGATCCTCAACATCATTGTTGCGGCGCGCAACCCGATCCTCAATATCATTTAACAGTTTGACTTCCCAAACAACAGTCACAATTAAGGGGCACAAAATAATCAAATATTTGACAAACATTCCGGCAAGGGAAAGATTCCAACAAGTTCAACCAAACGTCCCGACAAGGGAATAATCAACAACGCTTTCTCTTTCTTACTTTCCTTATCTTATAATTCACTTTACTATTTTGAGCCAACGCTCCAAAGAATCAAGTCATTTCGTATACTTTCAATATTCGTATCACAATTCGAGCCAATGCTCCCAGGAATCAAGTGATCATATTACCGTTCACATGTTATTCACAACAACTAGAAATCCTCCAATAAACACGGAGTTCACAACCAAGTCACGATAATTACATTATAAAGACTCACGGTCATGCTAGGCACCAATGTATAGATACTCGTCACCATGCCTATACATTGTACTCGATCACATAGCAATTAACAACATGATTCAACTCCTATTCCCTCAAGCTAGGGTTAAACCAAACACTTACATCAAAGCCTTGAGATCCGCTTAATCCTCAACTATTGCTTTACCTCGTGATTCAACCTCCAATTCCGTGATATCTAGGCATAATCAATTTAATAATATCAATAAAGACTCAATGGTAACATCCCATAGTCTAGATATGAATTTCCTAGCATTATTCCAAAAATCCCGAAATTAGACACCGGGCCCACATGGTCCAAACTCGAGGCTCGGACCAAAACTCAATCACCCATAACCCCACGAGTCCAAAGATATAATTTGTTTTAAGATTAGACCCCAAATTGAGGTTGAACCACCCAAAATTCTCAAAACCCTAACTCTACCCAAAACCCATAATTTCTACTTTGATTTCATGATTTAGGGCTAGGATTTTGCTAAATGATGAAGGAAATTGAAGAAAACAAGTTAGATAATACTTACCCAAGGATATTTGGTGAAGAATCGCTCTACAAGTCGCCTAGGGGATGTGGAGAAAAAGAGCTCGTGTATTTTTGTGATAGAACCCGTAGCTACTGTTTCTGTTCTTTTGAAAAAAATTCGCTGGGCAAAATTGCCCTACGCGATCGCGGAAATAGGGATGCGATCGCGAAGGGTACCACTGACTGGTCATCGCGATCGCGTGGAGGGTTACGCGATCGCGTAGAAGAACTACTGGGGGTCCAAAACTTGGTCTATGCGATCGCGACCCTACTGGTGCGAACGCATTGAAGGAAGTGCTGAGGCAGTGCGATCGCGTGATCAAGTACGCGATCGCGAAAGAGCAAAGAGCCAAAGGAACGCGATCGCGGGCTGAAGATTGCGATCGCGTAAGAGGAAATCACTGAGCAAAAATTGCAGAAAAATCTGCTACCATTCTAAGTGCAAAAACACCCCGAACCACCTCCAATTCACTTCCGAGCCCTCGGGGCTCCTAACCAATCACACACATTAACTCAATAACATCCTACGAACTTACTCGAGCGATCAAATCGCCAAAATAACCTCAAAATCATTGGATCAAGCCTCAAAATCATCATTTTCCTTTCAAACTTCATAAACTTCAAACTTTAGATATTTAGGTCCGAAACACGTCAAACGACGTCCGATTTCGACCAAACTTCACAGAAAGCGCTTAAACAATATATAAGACTTGTGCCGGGCGTCGGAACCAAAATACGAGCCCGATACCACAGTCTTTTAATAAATATTCATTTCCATTTTCCTTATTAATTTCAGAAAAACAATTTCACAGAAAAATTCATTTCTCGGGCTCTAGACCTCGGAATTCGACTCCGGGCACATGCCCGAGTCCCATATTTTTCTACGGACCTTCCGGGACCGTCCAATCTCGGGTCCGGGTCCATTTACCAAAAATGTTGACCGAAGTCAACCTTAAACATATTAATATCAAAATTCTTCAAATTTTTCACAGAATTCACATATTTCAACATAAAAGCTTTCCGGCTATGCGCCCAGACTGCGCACGCAAATCGAGGCTAGTAAGAATGAGGTTTTCAAGGCCTCGGAAGCACGGAGCGGATGAGGAAACAGGGGTCAAGGGTCATCACAGGTAGATTTTTGATGTTATCTTAGGTATGGATTGGCTGTCACCTTATCATGCTATATTGGATTGTCATGCCAAGACGATGACCTTAGCATTGTCAGGGTTGCCTCAATTAGAGTGAAGAGGAACTCCTGGCCATTCTACGAGTAGGGTTATCTCTTACATGAAGGCTCAGCGTATGGTCGAGAAGGGGTGTCAAGCTTATTTGGCCGCGATTCTAGTGCAGAGGTCCCTTCCATGGATTTAGTGCCAGTTGTTCGTGAGCTTCTAGAGGTATTTCTTACAGACCTGCCGGGGATGCCACCTAACAGGGATATTGACATCTGTATTGATTTGGCTCCGGGAACTCAACAATTTGCATTCCGCCATATCGTATGGCCCCACCAGAGTTGAAAGAATTGAAGGAGAAGTTGCACGATTTGCTTGATAAGGGCTTCATTTGACCTAGTGTCTCGCACTGGGGTGTGCCCGTGTTGTTTGTGAAGAAGAAAGATGGATCGATGAGGATGTTCATAGATTATTGGCAGTTGAACAAAGTCACCATCAAGAACAAGTATCCATTTCCAAGATTGATGACTTATTTGATCAGATTCAGGGTGCCAAGGTATTTTCAAAGATCGATTTGAGGTCTGGCTACCATCAGTTGAGGATTAGGGCATCTGATGTCCCTAAGACAACTTTCCAGACTCGATATGTGCATTATGAGTTTCTAGTGATGGCATTTGGGCTGCCAAATGCCCCTGCAGCATTTATGGATTTGATGAACCGGGTGTTCAAACCCTATTTGGATTCCTTTATGATTGTGTTTATTGATGATATCTTGATCTACTCCCGTAGTCGAGAGGAGCATGAGCAGTATCTGCGGATCGTACTTCAGACTCTGAGAGACAGCCAATTATATGCTAAGTTTTCAGAATGCGAGTTTTGGCTGGACTCGATCGCTTTCTTGGGGCACGTTGCGTCGGAAAAGGGTATTCAGGTGGATCCTAAGAAGATTGAGGTAGTTCAGATTTGGCCTAGACCCACTTCAACTACAGAGATCCGGAGTTTCTTGGGTTTGGCGGGTTATTACCGTCGGTTTGTCGAGGGGTTCTCATCTATAGCAGCCCCATTAACCAGGTTAACCCAGAAGGGTGCCTCGTTCAGATGGTCAAACGAGTGTAAGGCGAGCTTTCAGAAGCTCAAGACTGCTTTGACTCGACGCCGGTGTTGGTGTTGCCCACAGGTTTAGGATTTTATACGGTATATTATGATGCATCTCGTATTGGACTTGGTGCGGTATTATTGCAGGATGCCAGGATGATTGCATATGCATCGCGGCAGTTGAAAGTTCATGAGAAGAATTACCATGTTCATGACTTAGAGCTGGCAGCCATTGTTCATGCGCTAAAGATATGGAGGCACTATCTCTACGGCGTCTCGTGTGAGGTATTCATAGATTATCGGAGCTTGCAGTATTTATTCAAACAGAACGAGCTCAATTTAAGGCAGAGGATGTGGTTGGAGCTATTGAAAGACTATGATATCACCATCTTGTATCATCTCGAGAAGGCCAATGTAGTGGCCGATGCCTTGAGTAGAAAGTCAGTGAGTATGGGCAGCCTTGCGTTCATTCCAGTCGGTGAGAGACCACTTGCATTAGATGTTCAGGCCTTGGCCAATCAGTTCGTAAGGTTGGATGTTTCTGAACCCAGTCGTATTCTAGCTTGTACAGTCGCTCGGTCTTTGTTGTTTGAGCACATCAGGGAGCGACAATATGATGATCCTCATTTGCCTGTCCTTAGGGACACAGTGCGGTATGGTGATGCCTTGCAGGTTATTGTTGGAGATGATGGAGTTTTGAGGATGCAGGGTCGTGTTTGTGTGCCTAATATGGATGGACTTCGTGAGTTAATTCTTGAGGAGGCCCCCAGTTCCCAGTATTCTATTCATCTGGGTGCCGCCAAGATGTATCAGGACTTGCGACACCATTATTGGTGGAGGAGGATGACGAAGGATATAGTTGCATATGTATCTCGGTGTCTAAATTGTCAACAAGTTAAGTATGAGCATCAGAGACCTAGTGTTTTACTTCAAAAGTTGGAGATTCCTGAGTGGAAGTGGGAGCGTATCACTATGGATTTCGTTGTTAGACTCCCACGGACTCAGAGGAAGTTCGATGCAGTTTGGGTCATTGTGGACGGGCTGACCAAGTCAGCACATTTCATTCATGTGGCAGTTACCTATTCTTCAGAGCGGTTGGAGAGATTTATATCTGCGAGATCGTTTGTCTTCATGGTGTACTCGTGTCTATCATTTCTGATCGAGGTACGCAGTTCACCTCGCACTTCTGGATGGCAGTACAACGTGAGTTGGACATGCAGGTTGAGTTGAGCACAACATTTCATCTTCAGACGGACGGATAGTCTGAGTGCACTATTCAGATATTTGAGGATATGCTTCGCGCTTGCGTTATAGACTTCGGAGGTTCTTGGGATCAGTTTTTGCCACTTGCGGAGTTTTCCTACAACAACAGCTACTAGTCAAGCATTTAAATGGCTCCCGTTCACCAGTTAGATGGTTCTAGCCGGGGGAGGCTCGGTTATTGGATACAGATTTGGTACAGGATGCCTTGGATAAGGTCAAGATTATTCAGGATCAACTTCGTACAACTCAGTCTAGGCGGAAGAGTTATGCCCACCGTAGGGTTCGTGATGTTGCATTCATGGTTGGGGAGCGGGTATTGGTCCGGGTTTCACCCATGAAGGGTGTGATGAGGTTCATAAAGAAGGGCAAGTTGAGCCCTAGGTACATCAAACCTTTTGAGATTCTTTAGAGAGTAGGTGAGGTGGCTTACAAGCTCGCATTGCCACCCAGTTTATCAGCAGTTCATCTGGTGTGCCAAGTGTCCATGCTGCGGAAGTATCACGGCGATCCATCCCACGCGTTAGATTTCAGCTCTATCCAGTTGGACAAGGATTTGACTTATGAGGAGGAGCCAGTGGCCATTCTAGCCCAGCATATTCATTAGTTGAGGTCGAAGAGTTATCCTTCAGTTCAAGTGCAGTGGAGAGCTCAACCCATCGAGGCAGCTACTTGGGAGTCCGAGTCGGACATGCGGAGTAAATATCCACACCTTTTCACCAGCCCAGGTACTTTTCTATGTCCGTTTGAGGATGAATGGTTGTTTTAGAGGTGGAGAATCTGATGATCCAATAGGTCGTCTTATGTTTTTAAACCTAATTCTATGATTTTACGCCTTAAATACCTCATCTTAGCCCTCTTCGATTTGCAAGCATAATCCGGGTATTTTTCCGGAAAGCTTTTATGTTAAAAACTGAGAAAATATGAAATCTTTTGCCTTAAAATCCATTTGAGTTGACTTCGGCCAATGTTTTGAGCAAATGGACCGGGATTTATATTTTGACGGTCCCGGTGGTCCGTATCGTGATTTGGGACTTGGGCGTATGCCCAGAATCAAATTCGGAAATCTCTAGCCCGAGTTATCGGACTTTGTTGAATTTTGAAAGTTTAAAAGCTTAATGACTTTGAAAGTCCGGCCAATGTTTGACTTTATTGATATCGGGTCCGTATTTTGGCTATGGAACCTGGTATAGGTCCAATACTATATTTATGACTTGTCTGTCAAATTTGGTGAGAAATAGAGTTGGTTTGACGTGATTCGCACGTCCGGTTGTGAAATTAGAAGTTCATGAGTTTTCTTGAAAATTTCCTTTGATTTGATGCAATTCGTAGTTCTAGGTGTTATTTTAGCAATTTGATCGCACAAGCAAGTTCGTATGATTGTATTGGATTTGTGTTCATGTTTGGTTTGGAGCTCCGAGGGCTCGGGTGAGTTTCGGATAGGCTACGGAGTGGTTTGGACTTAGAAAACTCAGCTGGTTCTGGAATTTATGGTAATTGGTGTTTGATCTCGCAATTGCGATCATTCCCCAATCCTGACTGGCTCGCATTTGCGAGAAAATTCTTCGCATTTGCGAAGAGTACCTGGGTTAGTATGAATTCGCATTTGCGATCAAGAGGTCGCGATTGCGGGGAGGCCAAAGTTCGCATTTGCAAACAGTACTTCACATTTGCAATGTGGGACAGGGGGGGTACAGTGATAGCAATTGCGATCAAACGGTCGTATTTGCGGAAGGTCAAAGTTCTCATTTGCGAACAAATCATCGCAAATGCGATGACATCAGGAAGGGAAGGACTTTGCATTTGTGATTGTTTCTCTGCATCGACATCTGCGACTAATCAAATAGCTGAGATAACGGGATTTTTTTTTCATTCTCTCAAATTTTCAAACTCAGAAACCGTAGAGGCGATTTTTCAAAGAACTCTTCTTCCCCAAATCATTGGTAAGTGACTTTAAACTATTTTCTTTCAATCTTTCATTGCATTTCCTAAGATTTCAACCAAAAATCTTGTGTTTTCATGACGGAAATTGGGGGTTTAGGTAGAATTAGGGATTTTTGTAAAATGGGGATTTAGACCTCAAATTGAGGTCGGATTCCAAAACAAATTACATAACCGGTCTCGGGGTGAATGGGTAATCGGGTTTTGGTCCGAATTTCGGGTTTGGACCAAGCGGGCCCGGGAGTTGACTTTTTCAATAATGACCTAAACCGAATTCTTTGCAATCGTGGGTAGTTCCTATGGATTAATTTGAATCGTTTGGTTGGTAACTTGCTAGATTCTATTGGTTTGGAGGCTTTTTTGAAAGGTAAAGCCGTGGTTGAGCTTTGAATTGATCCTTTGGAGCGAGTTAACTGTCGTGGTTAACCTTGACTTGAGGGATTAGGATTTGTTTGTCTATTTGCTACATGTTTAGAAGTTGGGTACAACGTATATATGAGGTGACGAGTACTTATGCATTGTTGTCGGGTTAAAGCATGCGACTGGGACTTGTTCCTTGCAATTATTGCTACTTTGATCATGTTATTCATGCTTAGACTGGTTATTTGTTAAATCGATCGTTCTTATCGTGTTTACGGGTTTTTGTGATAATTGAGTATTGATTCAAAAGTTGAGATTGGTATTGTGTAACAATTGTTGAAGTAAGGCTTGTTCTTGTTATTCTATCTCCCTGTTGTTACTTGTTCATTGTTATATATTAAGGGAGAGTGTTAATGCACAAAGGATGATGTCGTGCCGTGCCGTGCCGTGCCATTTGTGAGTGTTAATGCACGAAGGGTGATGACGTGCCATATTGTGAGTGTTAATGAATGAAGGGTGATGTTGTGCCATGTTATGAGAGTTAATGCACGAAGGGTGATGCCGTGCCGTTTCTATTGATTTATACTGTGAGTGAGAGTAAAATCACGAAGGATGATGTCGTGCAGTATCATTGTTTCATTGTGTAGTATAGAGTAAAAGCACGAAGGGTGATGCGTGCAATTTTCTTCATTGTGCTTAATTGTTTTTACTGGTTAAAGGTATATTGATTCTTTTGGTTATCAATTCCATTGTATCCTCGTATCTTTTATCCCCTTAGCATGTCCCTATCCCAATAATACATGTTTAGCTTTTATTTGTTGTTATCTTGTACATATATTGTTATCTGCACGGGTTTATTACATGGGTGTCTTGTCTTAGCCTCGTCACTACTTCGTCGAGGTTAGGCTCCACACATACGGAGTACGAGTGGTCAGTTGTACTCACGGTCCCGAAGGTGGGACATAAAGATTCTCTAACGTTGGCTTGCCTAGCGAGTGAAATGTTAGGCGTCATCACGGTCCCGAAGGTGGGATTTTTGGGATCAAGACATTGAGAATTTTATAAAATTGAGATTTGAACGTCAAACGAAATTGGGAATTTTATAAAATTGTGATTTAGACCTCAAATTGATGTCAGATTTTGAAACAACTCACATAACCAGGCTCGAGGGTGAATGGGTAATTGGAATTTGGTCTGAACCTCGGATTTTGACCAAGCATGCCCGGGGTTGGCTTTCTTGACTTTTTGAAAATGATCATAATTGAACCTCTCTTATTGATGGGTAATTTCTAAAGCTTATTTTGAATCGTTTGATTGATAATTTTCTAGATTTTGTTGTTTTGAAGTCTTGTTGAAAAGGCAAATCCGTGATTGATTGATTTCTTTGGTTGCAGAGCGAGGTAATTGTCGTGGTTAACCTTGACTTGAGGGATTAGGGACTTGTTGACCTATTTTCTACGTGTTTTATGTGTGGGGACAATGTATATGTGAGGCGACGAGTATCTATGCGTTATCATTGGTTAAAGCATGCGGGTGGAAATTGTTTCTTTGTATTATATTGTTTCATTGATTATGTTTTCCATGGTTATGTTAGATTATTACTTCTTTTAATTATTTATTTCGTATTTATTGTTTATTTCAAAGATGTTGGATATTTTAAAAATTGAGTTTTGCACCGTAATTGAAGTAAAATTGTTTCCTCGCCTTATGTTTATTATTATGTATTGAGAGATCTGAGAGTAAAAGCACGAAGGGAGATGTCGTGCCATTTTATTTATGATATTACATGGTGAGGATGAGAGTAAAGATGTTATCCAAGTTATTCAAAAGGAAGTCGATTAAGATTCATCCCCTTCTCTTAGTGCTAGCTCACGAAGGGTGATGCCGTGCCATCTTCATTTTATTGATTTAATCGATTTTCGGATTGGTGGTTTACTTGATTATAGTGTTGCTTATTTCGGAAGATGTCATTAGGTGATTTCATACTTATCGTCTTTATGATATCTCCCCTTTCGCATGTCCCCTCCCAGTTAATATTTTATTGTTCTATCTGTCATTTTGTTGCTTTATATATATATATATATATATATATATATATATAGGTATATTATCATAGCCTCGTCACTACCTCGTCGAGGTTAGGCTCGACACTTACGGAGTACATTGAGTCAGTTGTACTCATGCTACCCTTATGTAGTTCTTGTGCAGATACCAGTGCTGATCCTAGCGGCATTTAGTGGTTTTTCTATTCGGATTTAGCCACAATTGGAGACTTGAGGTATAGCTGCACGATGTTCGCAGTCCTGAAGTCCCCTTCTTTATCTATCCTACTGTTTATCTAGATTCAAACAGTGTACTTTGTTTCAAACCTTATATGTAGTATGTAGTTGCTCATGCACTTGTGACTCCTGATTCTGAGAGATGTTTAGATATTGTCATATGTATTTCATTATTCCGTTTCAGACTATTTTGGTTTATCTTTATTGATGCTTTATTGTGAATTGTTAAAATTGGTTAAAATAATCTAGCTAGCATTGGATTTCCTAGTAAGTAAAATATTAGGCGCCATCACGGTCCCGAGGGTGGGATTCCAAATCGTAACAGAAGACATTCTCTATGTTCCCTTGATTAGGTGATTGGGGGAACATGCATCTTATTCTTGTTCCATGGTGACAGGTGCGGGACATGAGCCAGTGGTGCAGCAGAAATTGGGGCAGCACCTAAAGCAGAGCCCTTCTGACTAGCGAGGAAAACAAGAGCCCAAAAAAGGGAATCACCTATTTCAACCAATTCATACACCCGAAAGAGTCCTTCCACGTCCCCTGATTGAACTATTAGTGTTTTTTTCTTCTTCTTCTTTGAAGAGAAACCGTTTAAGTGTCATCCTCAATTTATTCTTCATCAAGGACCCCTGGGTCCGGTCCTTCCGGAATCTCCTCTGTTGCTGGAGGTAGAGGTGCTTATCGGCCGGGCCGGCCAGTTATTTACGCTTAATGGTTCGACTTATTGGTTACCGGTTAATAAATGTAGTAATCTGCTAGCCATCCGTTAAGATATCGGTCGGATTGGTATCGGATTAGCGATTACCAAGTGGTTATCAGACGGTTTATCGGCTAAACTAAATAGACAATAAAAGAGAAGTTGAGAACTAGAAAATTTGTCATTTTCCCCCCAGAAATCATGTGCTATATTATAAAGACAGCTTCTTTTTACCCTACCCTTCGATTTCTATTTTGCAATTACAACTAGCTCAACCATAAGATCCATCAAATAATCAGCTGCTACATCATCCAGCACTTCCCTTCAATTACTTGACAAAAATCCTTCAACAACCTTAGTCTGCTTAGTAACTGAAATTTCATTGCCCTCCAGGAATGTTAAATAAGAAACTAAGCATTATTTCAATCCATCTGATAAGTGTTTATGGGTGTTTATTTGATATGAACTAGTTCATGTCTACTACCAGTTCTGTTATTTTTGTTAGTTTTTTTGCTAATTATTGTTAGTAGTCAACCATGCCAATTCTTGTTATTAGTCACTGTAGGAGGGGTGCTTATCGACCGCTATTGAGATTTGATAAATTAGGGATTCAAATTTTAGGCCTTAGTTTCAAAAATAACTTTATATACATAGAGGTAAAAGTATAAATATAAAAAAAATTTAATGGGTTAACGGTTTATCCAATAAAGAAATTAAGTAATCTGTCCCAAAATTGTTAAGCCGTTAATTATAAAAATCAATTTGTTCACCAACCGTTACCCCGATAACTGTTGATATCCAATTTTACCCTACCTATTTTTGATACTCAAAATATTCTCAAAGTAGCGTGTATAAGCATGCCCAAGAGTTTTGGTATTTTTTCCTAATTTTTAAAGCTTTTTAAAATTATTTTTATTATTTGTTTTTAGGAGTACAAAATCCAATAATTATTCCCAAAAACTATCATTTGGTGAGTAATTTATTTCCATCCTCATATTTACACCACGATATAATTAAGGTGATTTTAGCATATTTTTAAAAAATTATTTGATAATTTTAAAGCTAAATTGCATAAAATTGCAATTATAGCCTATATTACAATTAATAGCGTTTTACAATTATAAAATTGTTCCCAGTATTTTTAGATTAACGTTTATATATTATTAATTAGTTCTGTGCTTTTAATTTGTCTTCAAAATCATTTTAACTATTTTAATTAAATTAAAAGGGAAAATTGGCTATTTAATATATAGCCCATCTGTATTTCAATTATAGCCACATTAATCCCCTTAATTGACCCCATTCCAGGCCCAGTTCTGGACCAGTCCAACCCAACCCCTAACCCGTTTAAATTACCCGACCGGACCCTATTCTAATCTCAGCCGTTGATCTAAAAGATCAACGGCTCACACACACCCTTTCCATTTTTAATCTACCAACACCCCAACCCTAAATTCATTTTCCTTTACCCGCCGCCCTTGGATCCCCTTCCTCTCCCATTCTCTCTGCAAACCTAGTCGCCGCCAACCAATGAACCCTAATCCCCTTCGATTCTCACCGGAATCCATGGCTTCTCAGGCCATGGAAACCTCATACTTACCTCCTACTGCTCCTATGAGCCTGACACTCGAAGGTTTAAGGCTAGACTTCAAAGGTCTACACTCAGACCTCCGCTGACTTGAGGTTTCCGGCCATCTCCGGTCTGGCTCTGGCGTATCTTAGCCTCTTGAGCCTGTTTCCAGCCTTACCTGACTTAGATCGGACCTTTTCCAAGCCTTTCTCATTCTAGGGTTCATCTGAAACCCCAGCTGTTCGAGGTTTTTCTCCGATTCTCTTTAGATCTGTGTGTATTCATGCTCTATTTCGAGATTTTAAAAGATTTCCCCAACTTTTCTTCAAAAATTTTACTTTCAAAGTCACTTCTTTCCGATTTAGGGTTTCTGAAAATGCTTAAGTGTTTTTCGGACTTTTTCCTTTCCCTTTCTTTGTGTATGTATGTCTCTGCTATGTTCTTATGTTCTTCTTTTACCACGCATGTTCCTACTGTGTTTCTACGCTATGTGCTCGTATGCTCTTCACTATGCTCTGCTACTTCTTCCACTATGATCTCGCCTACTGTATTTTTCTACTGTGTTCATTAAGTGTTCTTACTATTTTTACCTTTTTACGTTTCCTCTAGAATACCTACTTAAGCATGTTTTCCTCTATTGTTTCTTTGCTCTCATTATGTTTCGAATTAATTTCCTTACTCTGTTTGCTTTAAACTTTCTACTGTATTTGCTTGTTCCCTCATTTTTTGTCTTCTTTGCATCTGATTCAAGTTAAAAACCCTAGGATTTTGGGGTTTTTGGCGAGTTTGGTCTTGTGTGTTTGGACTAGGGTTCTATTTGAGCCCTGGACTCTCTCAAACTCGCTTTGGATGTATTTATTGAATTCGAACCCTTTTGTTTATGACTCTGAATTCTTCTATGCTAGACTCTTCTGATTAGCATGACCGTCCCTTTTATATGTGTGTTAAAATCTTTCTTCAAAAAGGTTTTCCAACTTATGTTCGAATCAGAATCCTTTTTTTTGGGGTTAATTGATTGTTGCTGATTCTTCTTAAGTAAAGCCTCTCTTTACCTTTTTCTGACTTGGTTCATTCATGCAAAAAAATTTCGACTCATGATTGCTTGGTTGTCAATTGATTTCCTTTCCTTAATTTGCACAACCGTGTACTGTCAAACCCTTTCCTTAAATAACTAGTATGTGTTTACCCTTCTCGCACTACTTTGAAAAGTGTTTAATTAACCTCTATCCTTATTTACTTTGCCCGTTTGAAATCAGAATCCCTTAATTAAAGGGAAACCTTGTGTTATTGATTATTCTTACCTATTTCTGCTTCTTTTCTGCACTATAAATACATGACTTTCTTCAACACTACACGATGGGAATAATCCTCCAGACACGGTTAAGCACACTAAACATCACAATTCTCTTCTGCACTTATAGCATTCTTGCTTCTTGACTGCACTTTGGCTTTTACAAGGCTACTGCTTCTCTTTACTTGCTTCTTTGCAACTGGTATGTCCTAAATTAATTTCAGTATCATTCTAATGTGTTTGTTTACAGTCCCTGTATCCATGCCTTCTTTCAATCCTCTGCAAAGTTAATTTTGAAGTACCTACATGTTTTTGCCTGCTCTTTCTTTGCTTCTTGCTGCTAGTATGAACAATTGCTCCATACCCCATTCCCCTATGTGTGCTGAGTTATGGTATAGCCTGGCAGCATCCCAATTGCTGTCCAGGGCTGAACCTGACCTTCAATAAGGTCTTAACTCCCCAATTCTAAGGCTGACAGGCTGGTCAGGGGTGTGCCAGCATCCCAATTGCTTGGCATGACCACCAGCCTGCCATGCCCCCCTCCTAATTCCCTTCAATTACACTTACACTCACTCCTAGTCTCTAAGTTCTGCCCCCTTCCTATGAGCCTTGCCTTGGGACCTTGAGTTCCCTCTGAACTTGGACATTTGAGGGCTGGCCCTTTCACACTGCACTATAATCTAATTTCTGCAATGATATTTGGGGTGTAAGCATTGCCTGGAACTCTTGAAGTTCCTTGGAACTTTGACACATCCCAAATAAGAGAAGGCTTTGGAAAATCCGATCCTGGAAGTTGGTTTATCTCATATTATTAGACTCTGAGTTTGGATTGGGCTGATTAGATGTAGATGTAATCACTGATGTAATCTTTATTCTTTCCTTTAATCCATTTGGTCTGTAATAATTTTTGTAATAACTACTGGGGTGTATAGTGAAAGGGATGGGATTGAATGCATGCAAAAGGGGTAGATACCATGTTTTAGGATATTTACTTTCAAAAATTCAGCATCTCATGTAGATACCATGTTTTAGGGATATTTACTTTCAAAATTCAGCATCTCATGTAGATACCATGTTTTAGAGTATTTACTTTCAAAATTCAGCATCTCATATAGATGGTATGTTTGTAGAACTTACTACTTTCAAACCTCTGCATCTTACATAGATACCATGCTCATAGGTTTTTTGCATTTCGTATAAGTACCATGCCTATAAATCGTTGCTGAAACTCTGCATATCATATAGATAATATGCCTATAGGACTTCTTGCATTTTGCATATGCATCTGTCACTAGACAAATCTGCTTATAGGATTTAAAATAACCAATTGCATATAGATGACCTGCCCATAGGATCTCTGCATGACAATAACAGCGATAAAATCATTAACGCCTAGAAAGGATGCCTATAGGAGCTATCAACTAAATCTGAATCGCCCACTCGCTCCTACGTCTAAAATTAGTGGTAATTTATTTAAACACTCGCAGAGCTTACAACCAACAATTCTTTTTTTTTTTGCAATCAGTTTATTCCTCTGTCCCTGAATTAGTAGATATCATGCCTATAGGTCCCGTTTAACACATAGGCAAAAGGTTAAGTAATTAATCAACTATGTCAGTCTTCGACAACTACATCTAAGCAGGACTAATTCGGACTCCCTATCTGGGAAACATGTGGTAAATCAACCTATCCTACGCTTTAATTTAATTCAGACCAAATCAAGTATGTGTAAGACATGCTAAACAATTTGTTTCTTAAAATGAGGAGGCTTGTTTGAGCCCTTAATTGTTACCTGTTCCCCTTTTATTGCATTATGTGTTTTGACTGTCGCCCTAGATTTTTATCCTTTTAAACTCTGAAAAGCCAAGCTCCCTCCCCTTTAGGATTAGTAGTCCCAAATGCCTCCGGGACTGATAGGTGGGACGGGTAATAGCATGCAGTAGGTAACGATACCATTCCGCGCTTAACACCTTAATGGGTGATGGAAGGGTAGACATGGAGATGATGATCACGCGACAACACCATGCGTACGATTGGCTACCGGTGTTGTGTGGATGATCCATGTGTTTCACAAACCTAGGACCCCTTTCCCCTATGTAACTTTATTATTTTATCAATAAAATTCTATATCTCATTTCAGTCACAAAATTCCTCCTTTTTACTGCACTATTCTCTTCTTTTCAAAATTTCCGTTTATTTATTTCTTTGTTTCAATTTCTGCACTTGGACATTTTTGTTAAACAAATTATGAGATCACTTAGACCTCAATTTCAACATGTTTGTTACGTACCTATTTGCAACCCTTATGTGTGGAATTATTTATACTTGTTTGCATTTAAAGTCACAACATAGCATGGCCGGGAACCACACTAGTGGATCTTGAGGGGTGCCTAACACCTTCCCCTCGAGATAATTTCTAGCCCTTACCCGAACTCTGGTTTTCCAACTCAAAAACCCTTAGTGTCCTAATGCACTTAATCATTAGGTGGCGACTCTTCAAATCCAAAAACCCAATTCCCAAACGGGAATAGAGTTGTCCTCCGATTTCGCGAGAAAAAGGGGGCGTCAACAGCATGGCGACTCTACTGGGGATTTCTTTAGGCTTTTAGCATTGCATGTTATTTGTGACTTTATTGCTTCTTTATTGCTTTTATTTTTTTATTTCTCTTCTACTTCGAAACTGACTTGGCTCTTTGTTTTCTTTCTTTAATGCCTTTACTGCTTTCTTTCAATACTGTTGTAATTATGATCAATCATTATAATCATTTATGAACGTGCAAATACGTGACAACTTGTTTCATTCTTGTAGCTGCATCTTCAACATCATATTCCACTCGTGCCAAACAAAATCTCATAGCAACGCTTATAATGAGTTGTTGCGTTCTTTCGATGTTATCACCCCCTAAATTTGGCAAAGGCATATTTGCGGTAAAACCAGTCAATCAGCGGTGCAGTCGACAGTTTTGTGCCTTTCCCTCTTGAGTTGTCCGCTCAAGGGTACCGGTCTAATACCCCATAGAAACCTTATTCTATTTAACTGTGCATGCATCACTGTCAAACCTAGTCGAGTCAGTTATGCTGTCCACATAATGACTCTTTAAGATAGCCTTGTCCAAAGTCCACTGGGTTTCCTTGGAACCCAAACGGACAACACCATATTCTGTGCATTTATTTGGAGAACTAAATGCCATAATGCTAATTATTGGTTTAAATAGTCGAGTCCGGTGGGGGTATAGTCTTAACCCTTTTATTTTGCAGAAAATGGAGAACAAAGTCCCCGACTTCGGTATGGTCAGTATACCCTCACTCTTGCTGACCTGGTGGAGGAATCTCCCATCAAGTGGCCAAATCAATGAATGGAAAGAGAGGGTCACCAAGGCTAGTGAGAAGCTGGAATATCTGGAATACAGTCTGCTGGAGTTGGAAGGAAAGTGAGAAAAAGAGTCACTGATTGCCAGAACGCTGAGGGAAACGAAGGAGAACGCCTGGCAAAGGCATTTTTACTGGTGAACCTACGCGAGTTGGAGGATTTGATCAACGAGAGCATTCAACCTGGGGAAGGTCCTTCTGGGACCAAGTAGTTAGGAGTCTCTTTTCTTTTTTGCTTTAAAATGTAATAAGGCCAATGGCCATTAGTGACACTATACTTTATGCAATTTTAGCGTCGTTTTGGGATTCGTCTTATTTTTATCAATAAAATGAGGCATTTAGCATTATAAGTTCTCCAAATCAACTTGTCGCTAGGCCTACCTCAGGCACAACGAGGCACCCCATTTAGGACATGATTTATATTCTTGCACTATGTGTTTAAATATTGCAACATTTTTCTCATAATCCGTACTAACTTATTACCTTCTTGCTTTTACTTTTGTTTTATTCCCCTCCCCAAAAGGTTAGTTCGTGCACTCTGGCATCATCATCCTACTCCACAAGATCTAAGGGCCCTCCACCTCCGAGTCCTATCAGAAACAAGAACAAAGCAAAAATGGAAGACTTGAGCAACGTCAGGAAGGGGAACTCAGCTGAAAGGGTAGAGGTTCCTCAGGGTATGCAGGTGTCCAAGGAAAGTGCCGCCCAGCTCGAACAGAAGTTACTGAAATTTCAGGAAGAATTGGACCGAGTTCGGAACTCGGCAAGCTTGTCATTCTCCCTCACTACCCCAGACGTCAACTTTCCCAAAGCTCAAGATCCTATACCTCCACAGAACATCCCAAAGCCACAGAAGCAACCCGTTACCCATCAAAATTGCAACACATGTCACAGCGCCCCGCTCCTCATTCCTGAACCACCAAATGATCATCCTCACCACACCCCCATCTATGTGGAAACCATGCCACAATACACTCAACCCATTTCAAACACACTGGAGTCTGATGACAAAGACTCCCTCATCAAGAACCTGGCCGCTGAGCTCAAGAAACTGACTAGCCGAGTCCAGGGTGTTGAAGGAAACAAAGGTATCGAAGGGCTGAATTATGAGGACCTTTGCATTCAACCAGATGTCGAACTTCCCGAGGGGTACAAACCTCCCAAGTTCGAAATGTTTGATGGCACAGGAGATCCCAGGGTCTATTTGAGGACATACTGCGATAAGCTGGTCGGAGTCGGAAGAGATGAAAAGATTCGCATGAAGCTCTTTATGAGAAGTTTGAAAGGTGATGCTCTATCTTGGTACATTAGGCAAGACCCCAAGAAGTGGATAAGCTGGGTAGGAATGGCATCCGATTCCATGGATAGGTTCAGATTCAATACGGAGAATGCACCAGATGTATTCTACATCCAGAATTTGAAGAAGAAACCTACGTAGACATTCTGCGAGTATGCTACTCGTTGGAGATCAGAGGCTGCTAAGGTCAGGCCGGCCTTAGAAGAAGAATAGATGAACAGGTTTTTCGTTCGAGCTCAGGACCCACAATGTTATGAGAGGTTGATGCTGATTGAAGGCCAGAAATTCTGCGACATCATCAAACTAGGGGAAAGGATTGAGGAAGGCATTAAAAGTGGTATGGTCACTAATTTTGAGGCATTGCAGGCTACCAACAAGGCTC
>NC_031989.1:1437559-1467752 GCF_001879085.1 Nicotiana attenuata
TCGTGCCCGAGAACTGGCGATCAAAGTGCAAAAGCTCAAAACGACCGGTCGGGTCGTTACATCCTCCCCCACTTAAACACACGTTCGTCCTCGAACGTACCCAGAGTTGTTCTAAAAGCCAACCCATCGCTGAATAACCTTACCATGCATATACCCGGGGGTGATCCCACGTCACCCTATCTCATATAGGTCCGATAACACCTTTTAACTAAAATTACACAATCCGGTCTAGCCCATAAATCATAGAACCACATTTTCACTTCCGAACCCATCAATACGATTAGAATTTCACATTTATACTCTGAATAAGCCCGAACAAGCTGTAATAACCCATACCTGCTAACTCAGGTGCAATCACATGATAAACCACATAACTCAAACACTTGCAGCGATAACTTCTAATCACAGCAGCTGCACACAACCACTGAGTACCGGTAGAAAACCTCTTATCAAATAAAGTCTCATTCCAACACTTCCATATACTGCCAATGATAAATGAAACACGCAATAAACCATAACCATTTCTCAGATCAGCCATCCATAAGGTTACTTATCCTTTGGCAAGGACCATAGCAAATTTCTGAACCGAACTTCGATATTTATCCATCAAAAATGCTGAAATCGAATCCGTTTGTATTCATTACAGACCCCAACGACCTCATCTAACCGACACAATTACTCTGGTGACATGACAACCAAGACAGGCTAAAGCCACAACTTGCGCAGTCCGCGCACCAATAAGCAACAATCCGAAAATGCTCACATCATGAAACTAACTCAAATGAAAGAGCTATACCTCAAGCTAACCAGTATCATCACAACACACGGTTGATAACCCGTCTCACATCATAAAAAATAGAACACACGAATCTAACCCGCAAGGTCATCTCCACATAGCTTCGCTGCAAATGCGCGATCCAAACCAAACATGGTTCCACAAGAGACACCTCAAGTCACTATGCTCGAAATTGACAACCACGCACAATCTGATGTCTGGAACCAAAGAAAATCATTACACCCTCGGTGAAACAAACAACCTATACCACGCAAGCCTGATAGTACATAACCGATACGCCATTCACTGAGCAACACCCAATTATTCTCCCCCCTCGACTTCCACTATGAACCCCAATAGAACCGCACTATATGTGCCCATAACCAACAAATCATAACGTCTCGCAACACAGAAAGGAAACTCATAGATCTCCCAGATCACTAGTAAGTTCAACAACGGTCAGATCAACCTATCCCTCAACAATACAATTCGGGGCCATCCAAGCCGACTCAAGCTAGAACACGCATCCACATTGGCCTGCCAACGAACTCCTTGCCAAGGAAGCCTGAAGCTGCTCCTTCCACTACTATAACTCCTGCCAGAGCCATACGATACGGTGCCCGGCACCAAATCAATACCGAAATCCACAACCTCGCCCGGCGACATGCCCGACCACAAGAAACACATCCGAAAAGTTCCTGAACACCAGAGCTGAATCAATATGAGGAGCCTCTGCACTGACATCCATTACGAGAGCCCAATTAAGAAAGACAAATCCTTCCCAGCCGTCCACTGGGTCTTCGATTATAAAACCACTCCTACTAGAACATAATCCGTTGAACCACGCCACTCAATCCATGGCATTCCCGGCATAGCCAACCGCGCAATAGACCAGAATAACCCAACACGGAGACCACCAGTCCAAATCCAATATCACATCCAAAATCTAACATACCAAGCACAAAAGACCAGCTCGGGTCTCCAAACCCTGATAGTCACTAAACAGTGCCGATATACACGATCTACAACCACAACATAACATGAATATGAAGACTTCCGGTCTCCAACTCTATGTAGCACACAAATCACCATGCCTGATCCCAAATTCCGCCGTCCGAATACATATCACACCTCAAGTACCCAATCATTCCACGAAAGATATTCTAAAATTCCCCTGTGCCATCAAGCAAACTCGAATATCAGCAGTCGATCTAACAAGAAAGCGCCGCAGTATTACCGAAGTACTATCAACTTAATCACATTGCCTTATCTGAAACATATACCCTCGGGAAATCACTATGATTAGCAATACTATTCCCTTAATCATCTGAAGATCATTCACCCTAATCATCTGAAGCTCATTTCTCTAAGCACCTAAAATTGCCCGAGCTGCCTAAGCATTTTATGACTTTCCATTCAGAACTGAACTGTAACCTTACACACGCAAACCTCAATCCTCCACAACATATCGCATATACCATACCATCCTAGGATAACATTAGAACCCCGTCTCCCTTTCGAGCCACAAACATCTACGTAATCAACTGGTCAAGAACTTTCCATTGGTCCCACCTAGAAGAAAATCATTATACATCCCATGCTCCGCATGCCTATAGAAAATATACATCTCCAAACCGCGGTAAAACCCATCAAGAACTCTCCAAGTTCCCTTTGCACAAATCAGACCTGCCAGGACCGAATCCCTCTAACTCGACCAAGCTAAGCAAGCCGTCAAAACCTACGAGCATTGTCGCAAAATACCTGTAAGAACTCATTACCCCGAACACACCCAAGGAACAATCATATCCTTACCATACCGGTCTGGCCTACTACCAAGCTACCCCATCTATCTAAATTTCCTTCTGATTCATCTTCAACTTGATATTCCCTTTTTCTGTAGCACCACAAATTTCCTCAATTCGGACTTACCACACGGAACCAAGCATAAAGCCACACCGTGTAAGGCTCATAAGTCGTTGAATACTTTCTTAAACATTCCCAAAAGTACCACATGCCAAGATACTTTACCCTAAAAGACTTCCTGCGAATCTAAATCCGTTGCCTTTACCCTTCCTGGTACTGGTATGCGGAATCCCATAATTAACATAGGGATACCACAAGTCTTAACCTCTTCCAATGGAGACTCAGTTTCTAATCACATATACGACTTTAACATACCCAATTGTTACATGTAGAACCTTGAACACATTAGAACCATTCTCGGGGGTCATTTACTCTATTTAAACTGCAATTAGCCTGATCAAACGAACAGAACCAACCGTGCCTCATTAGCACTCTGACACCGCAGGATGTGACCTCATCCCAATACAAACAAGCATCTTCCTGCTCTATGCACCGAGCATTCTTTACCAATAATAACTTAAGACTTCCTATGATTCTCACACACCTACGAAGCACTATATAACCTTTGTCAAAATTTTCCTTCACTCGAGCCATCCTCGACCTCAATCTCCGTAAGCCATAACTGACTCACCAGCACGCCTCAAACTGGAACCAACATAGCACCTAGCCGTGCAATCAACTTAATCAATAGCAGACTCCCCCACTTGGCTCGAAGCCATAGATCAAAACACACCCAATTACTCATAACGCATATACTCTATTGCTGCCATAATACCATAGTGAGATTAAACTCAATCCTTCACAAGCTTGTGGAAACACAAATCATCTAGAATTTTAACTCTTCTGCAAATCTCGCATTCGCTCACACAACAGTTAAGCCCACTCTCTAGGCAACCATATTTAGATTTCCAACACATATTCTTCACTTGTAAATGAGATCTTCTAATAGACAACATAAGGATCACACAACCTTAAAACACTCCGCAGGAGATAACCTACCTGCTTTGCCTCCAACTAACATCTCCGAATACCTTCCACCATCACAAGCATTACGCAGTCACTTGATCTTCCTAAGTCTGGACTCATACCGCAACATGAAATTTACTTCACTCTCCAACTAGGGACATGGAAAGATTTTTCACACGCCCATAACTCGGGCTATACCTCGAATCAAGATGAACTTCAAGCATCTAATAGTTCTTCTATCCTCAAGTAGACCCCTTCTCGTCGCTTCCAAATCATATGGATACATCTCGCAGTACTAACATGCTCATCACACCATCATCCAACTGTCACTTCCACTAATAGGGACACTACCGAACATATAAGTTCAAAAACACTTGCTCACACAATCAGCACCTCGACGCTCAAGCTATAGACAAAAATCCGGCCTCAAGTCCTCCAGTCTGGCCCAACATAAACTCACCGAGATCACATCTTGCCCCTCAATCAGGGAATCACAAGCCATCGATGTACATCTGATACTGAGCGCTCATGCGCGCATACGAACGCGTGGAAGGAATTGCAAGAGTTACTTTTCAAGCTGAATCAAGGACGCACGATGAGAATTCAAGAATGTGAAGTTTTCCTAAAGGTTCTGCAGCCTCTCGAGGATAAATACAGACATCTCCGTACCGATCCGCGAGACTCTACTAAACCTGCTCATGACTCGTGAGACCTATGTAACCTAGGCTCTGATACCAACTTGTCACGACCCTAAACCCAGACCCGGTCGTGATGGCGCCTCTCGTGAAGACAAGGCCATCCGACACATATCCAATTCGAAGTTAAACAACTAAACAACAATAAAACATACTAAAACATGATTTAATAATGCTCAACAACAGATAATATCATAACAATGCGGAAGTACAACCCAAACACAGCCCGACATCGAGGTGTCACTAGTCATGAGCATCTATTAGAGTAGAAATACAACTACAAGGTCTGACATATACAAAACATGACTGATGAACGAAAAGGGAGAAAAGCGGTGCGCCGAACACTGACAGCTACCTCGCTAAACTCCGATAACCCTGCCTCCAATCAGCCAAAAACCCGCTACCGGGTGTATAAATACATGCATCTGCACACAAGGTGCAGGGAGTAAAGTGAGTACTCCAACTCAGTGAGTAATAAAGGTAAATAACAAATGAGCAGTAAGAAATCACGTAAAGCAAACCATCATGCTGTATAGAAGTAGTATAAAACCCTTTGAGAAAAACAGTGAAGCTGTGAAATCCTTAGAAATTATCTTAGCTCAGTTCAAACCTCTTTTGAAAATGACTTTTTCAACAGTTACGCAATGATTGCAAAACAGTAGTGCCGATAAGCACAGGAATCCGCCCCTCGGGCACAATTATCATAGTGTAATAGGTAAAATGACAAGTAACTATGAAAGAAGAACACATAAAGGTTCGCCCCTCGGGCAATATCTCAGAACAATACCAGCCCCTTGGGCTCACTCTCACAACACTCTCAGCCCCTCGGGCTCTCTCTCCCAGATCACTCTCAGAATAATATCATATAGTAACCGCTGCGGCGTGCAGCCCGATCCATATATCGCTGCGGCATGCAGCCCGATCCATATATTTCGTCGACGGTGTTCACTTGGGGTGTGAAGACTCCGGGAGGGGCCCCTTACGGCCCAAGCGCAATATTAAGCCACCTCGTGGCATCATCTCTCGGCACTCGGCCTACACTCGGCACTTGGCCTCACATTACTCAAGACACCTTGTGGCATATAAATGTATCTCAGGCCCTCGGCCTCATATCACTCAGCATATCCTCACATATGGCCCTCGTCCTCACTCGGTCCGAAATTCATCACAAGCCCCTCGGGCATTAGTAAAACAGTAGCTCTCAGCCCAAAACATCATTTAGAAATATCATTTAAGTTTCAAATCTGAATATAGGTGGCTGAATTTGCAAAATAAAAAAATATCAACAGGACTGAGTTCAAGTATAAGTAAGATAGTGAGGAAACAGTGATAAAAACTCCCCGAAGGGTTCAAGTAATTGGCACGAAGCCCAAATATGGCAATCAGCCCAAACCACGATGATAACAAGTAAATTTTAGTCAAATACACGGTAAATTCATCAATCGGGACAGACCAAGTCACAATCCCTAACGGTGCTCTACCCCACGCTCGCTTTCCAGCGTGCAAGTCACCTCAATATAGCACTACGATGTGCAAATCCGGGGTTTCAAACCCTCAGGATATCATTTACAATCATTACTCACCTCGAACCGGCGAAAACTCTAGCTCGCGACGCCTTTGCCCCTCAAATCGGCCTCCTCGCGCGCCGAATCTATCAAAAATCAGAATACATCACATTATGCTAATGGAACAAAGCCCAAGCGAAAACAATCAATAACAGGCATAAATCCCGAAATTTCCAAAACCCGAGCCCCGGGACCACTTCTCCCCACGAGTTCATACATATCAAAAGTTCTCAAATCCGACCTCAAATGGTCCTTCAAATCCCAATTCAAAAGTCCAATTTCTCAAGCCCTAGTTCTTCAATTTTTAGGCTTAGTTTTCATGAATTTCTAGGTGGATTTCACAATAAAAACGAGTTTTATGTTCAAAAATCTTACCTCCAATCGATTCCATTGAATCTCTCTTTAATCTCCACCAAGAAGCTCTTAAAATGATCAACCATGGAGGAAAAATGACCCAAAATCGCAGAATGGAATAACATATACGGTCTGCCCAGGCCTTTCCGCATCTGTGGCCCAGAACCCGCTTCTGCAGTACCGCATATGCGGTCAAATCCTCCGCTTCTGCGGTTCTTCACTTAAAACTCAAAATCGCATCTGCGGTTGAACTTCCGCATCTGCGGCTTCGCAGATGCAGCCTTCTTGACTGACCAATTTTTGCTTCTGCGATAATTCACCCGCATCTGCGGCGCCGCATCTGTGGTCCCCAATCCGCAGATGCGAAAATACCAGAAGCAGCAATATTAGCTGCTGCAACAAAATTCCTAATCTCTCCGTTGACCACCCTAAATCACCCGAGGCCCCCGGGACCTCAACCAAAAGCACAAACATAACCCAATACCTTATTCAAACTTGTTCCAATCATCAAAACACCTCATTTAACATCAATTCACCCAAAACACATCAGATTCAAGCTTAAGTTTCTAAAATCTCCCGAAATACGCTTTTGATCAAAAACCCAACCAAATCACGTCCGAATGACCTGAAATTTTGCACACACATCCCAAATGATATAATGAAACTACAGCAACTCTCGGAATTCCATTCCGACCCTCGGATCAAAATCTCACCTATCAACCGGAATTCGCCAAAATACTAAGTTCATCAATTCAAGCCTAATTCTACACCGGACCTCCAAAACCAATTCCGATCACACTCCTAAGTCATAAATCACCTAACAAAGCTAACCAAATCATAAAAATTCTGATCCGAGCTCAAATGCAAATAAGTCAACTCTTGGTCAAACCTCTCAAATGCAAAGCTTTCAACTGAGACTCTTCTTTCAAATTCATTCCGTTTTTCCTGAAAACCAAAAACCAACGATCTACATCAGTCATAATACATCACATGGAGCAAGTCGTGCCCGAGAACTGGCGATCAAAGTGCAAAAGCTGAAAACGATCGGTCGGGCCGTTGCAGATGTGTGGCTCAAATGGGGCGTGCCCCCAACACTACCCAGATGTGATTGCAGAATTGTCACGTGAATATGGGGCAAGCCAGAGAGCAGGTACTTCAATTGGTAGAAAAAGCAGCATATATTCATGATGTTCATCGCCATCTAAACAATGAGAAAGTTGGTCAACAGGCACGTGCCATCGTTCCACAGTTGCCAGTGGTGTTTCAAAATTGTACGAGACTTTGGGGGGGGGGGGGAAAGTGTAGGCCAAGAGATGCAGATCATTGATGATATCAATTTAAGCAAGAAGACCATTGAAGATTAATTTTTTAGTGCAGTCCATTAGTCTTAGTTTCATATTTATTTGTCGCATTTTTAATTTTATATTTGGAGTATTTTATTCTTATCAAAGTTTGTTTTATTCCAATCATGTTTTTAGAGTCAGTAGAGTCAGTTTGTAAATATTTCCTTTTCTGTCATTGTATATAAAAAAAAAAATTTGACTGAGAATGAATCAAAAATATTTTAGTTTTTTTGTTTTTACAAAAAAAAACTATTAAAAAAATCATCAAAATTGTTATGTCCCTCATGAACTACGTAATGGTCTGATTCATGCGGCGTCATGATACGTAGGCGATCCTCATCGGATGCGATCATAGCCATAATTAATATGGAAAAAAATTGAGACAAAAAAAGAAAAGAAAAAAATAAGCATAAAAAAGGAGCATTAAATTCAAAAGGAAATAAACCAATAAGCCGGGATGAAGCATGAAGCCTTCCAAAATCATTTTAGAAATGAAAATGGCATTAGGTGCATGACATACAATGTGTGATTAATATCCGCAAAATGCCTAACTCCAACACGTTTGTTGTTTGTCATTTTTAAAAGATAAATTTAAACAGAGGTGGTTGGTTTGTGGTTTAAACTGGCGACTCACCCTTACAACACGAGATAAAAAGGAAAAAGTAGAATGACAAACAACAGTGAGAATGAGTCAGATAATGATGATGTCCATGGACAATTTGTCGAACAAGGTTCGGGACTGGTTGAAGAAGTAAGAGTGTTGAAGCAACAATTGGCAAAGATGTACCAATCTTGGGTGAATGGACAGGCACTCCCTCACTACCCATAGGGCCTTCGGATAATCTTCATAATGTGTCAATTGCAAATCAAGTTCCCATCTCCATAACAAGTAACCCATTGTACCAACCTGGACTCAGTCCGAGCATTAACCTTCCCACTATCCCCAGTACCTCCATTCCACGTCCTCCAGCCGCACCCCTCAGAAATGACCCACATACTGTACCCACTGTCCCTACTTTCACCGTTCCTCAACCGGCTCTCGCTCAAAAGCTCAACAATGATCCACAGCTGAATGCTCATGATGCCCAATATTACTCTCCAGAACTGACTGTCAAGGTTCCAGATTCATACAAGCATACTCCTCAAAACATGTTCCCAGTTGAGATCGAAAAACCCGACAAGAATATGGAACAAGAGGAAATGACAAGAAAAATGAAGAGCTTGGAACAAACCATGAGAAACATATAGGGTTTGGGAGGCCACAAGAGTGTTTCGTTTAACGATCTATGCATGTTCCCCCATGTTCATTTGCCACCCGGCTTCAAGACCCCCAAGTTTGACAAGTATGACGGGCATGGTGATCCCGTTTCCCATTTGAAGAGGTATTGTAACCAACTGAGGGCAGCAGGAGGCAAAGAAGAATTACTCATGGCTTATTTTAGGGAAAGTTCGACAGGAATTGCTTCAGAGTGGTTCATTGATCAAGACATCTCTCACTGGGCACGTTTGGAACGACACGACTCAAGATTTTGTCCAACAGTTTCAGTACAATATTGATATAGTTCCAGATCGCTCCTCTGTCGTCAACATAAAGAAGAAACCAATAGAGAGCTTCAATGAATATGCGATCAAGTGGAGAGAGCAGGGTGCTAGGGTCAAACCACCAATGAAAGAGGCAGAAATGATTGATTATTTTCTCCAAGCTCAGGATCCTGATTACCTCTATTATATGTTGGCCGCCATTGGTAAACCTTTTGCTGAGGCAATTAAGATTGGGGAAATAGTTGAGAATGGAATGAAGTCGAGCAAAATTGTAAGTCAGGCAGCCCTTAAGGCGACTACGCAAGCAATTCAAAGCGGGTCAGGCAGTTTTGGAAATCGGAAAAAGAAGGAGGAAGGATCCATGATGGCATCTGGGTTCGGGGGAGTTTAAAGAGGAATAGTTTCTTATGTTCAATTCCAACAAGGACAATCCAATTCTCCTCAACATTACTATCCGCCTCAAGGTCCCCGGTACTCAGTTCCCCCACAACAATACACAGTGTTTAATGCTCAGGCTTATGCTAGGCCTCCCAATCACCAACAATGGAGGGCACCGATTCCTCAAGGCTCCCGTCAACTCCGGTCGAATTTTCAGATACCATATAATCCTCGTACCCGACAGGAATATGTGAGAGAACAGGAGCCAAAGAAAGAGTTCACCCCAATTGGAGAATCGTATACAAGCCTATTTCGAAAGTTGATGCAGTTGAAGTTGATTGAACCTATCATGTTGCGTTATGTGAATCAGGAACTCAAAATGTTTTGACTCAAATGCAAGATGCGAGTATCACTCTAACACCCAAGGTTATAGTACTGAAAATTATTGGACATTAAAGAAAGCCATTGAAAATTTGATTGAAGCAAAGGTAATTGTGGTAACAAATAATGAGGATACTCCTAATATCACAAACAATCCACTCCCAGCTCATGATACTACACATTTTATTGGGATGATTTGTGATGATCGGGATTATAAGCAGTCTGGCAAGACAGAGATGGTTGTTGGAACCATAGGGCAAGAGCCAAAAGTGATAGTAAGCCCGCCACAATTGGCACTGTTGATTGTAAAAGGTCCGAGTTCTAGTTCAAACTTGGCAGGTTCTGAAAAAACGGTTCTCTATGTCCCTGGAAGCACAAAAAAAAGGTTGAGGTTCAATTGGGTGGGCCAAAACTTTACATCCCTGGGGGCATTCAAAAGATTGTTCCGAATAATGGTTTGAGAAATATAACAGAGCCAGTTGTGATCCAACCTGTTGCACAACTCCCAGTGACAAACACAAAAGCTATTCCCTGGAACTATAACAAGGCTGTCATGACATACAAAGGAAAAGAGATAGTGGAAGAAAGAGATGAAATGGGGGGCTTGACCCGCTCTAGAAGGTGCTACTCACTAGAGGAATTGAGAAAAGCTAAGCAAGCCAGGGAAAGTCACTTGCCAGTGAAAGAACCAGTTGCAGAAAAAGAAGCGGAGGAATTCCTTAAGAAGATGAAAATGCAAGACTACTCAATCATTAACCAACTAAGGAAAACCCCTGCTCAGATATCTTTGTTATCTCTGCTTTTGCACTCGGAAGAACATCTCCGTGTGTTGATCAAAACATTGAACGAGGCATATGTCTCAGACAAGACTACGGTGAATCAGCTAGAAAAAATGGCTGAAAGATTCTTTGAAGTAAATAGAATTTCTTTTAGCGATGATGATTTGCCTGAGGAAGGGACTGAGAACAATAAAGCTTTGCATCTTATGGTCAAATGTGAAGGGCATTACGTAAAAAGAGTCATGATTGACGGAGGCTCAAGTGTAGATGTATGCCCTCTTTCTACTCTACATCAGCTGAACATTGACACCAACAAAATTCAGACTAGTAATGTCAGCATCAGAGCTTTTGATGGTTCAAGAAGAGACACTATTTGGAAATCGAACTCACCATGACAATCAGCCCGGTTGATTTTAACATTGTCTTTCAAGTGTTGGATATGAAAAATTCCTATAATTTTCTTTTGGGAAGGCCGTGGATCCATATGGCCAGAGCTGTACCATCCACCCTACATCAAATGGTCAAATTCGAGTATGACATGCAAGAATGTTGTTCATGGGGAGGATGACTCATCCGTCTATAATGACCCGTCCATTCCATGTATCGAGGCCAAGGAAGGATGTGAATCCATCATATATCAAGAATTTGATGTGATTGAGGTGAAACCAAGTGGAAGAAGGAAAACCAATTCTGCCTCCCCGTCTTTCAGCCACATCTATGATTGTAGCTTCGCTGATGTTGAGGAACGGCTATGAACCAGGAAAAGGATTAGGATCCTCTCTGCAGGGAATCGTGAACCCCATTGCTCCCTTTTCGAAGAAAGATACCTTTGGCTTGGGTTTTAAACTAACATCAGCTGACATAAACAGAGCCAAGGCCCGCAAAAAGAATGGTTGGAACTTGTCCAAACCAATCCCTCACATTGCGTACTCTTTTAACAAGCCACAATTTAAAGAAGTCCAAAATCCTTCTACTCGGGATGACATTGATGAAGTTTGCCAGGGTCTCAAGGAGATGTTCTATGAGATCAATATGGTCCAAGTTGGTGAGGGCCCCAACCATGCAAGAATTCAGCTGATTGGTCCAGATACCTCGCTCAACAACTGGAAAGCAACTCCTCTTCCCATCAGGAAGGAGTCTTGGTAGACTGTTTTGTTGCTTTTTCTGTATTTGGATTATTTTCAGGGTTGTAATACAGATATTTTAGTTTAATTGCTTTGCTTTGATGTTAACCCTTCTATCCTTTCAAATTCAATGAAATGAAGTTCCAGTTTCATAGTAGAATTCTATCATTTTCCTTTCCCTAATTTTTGTTAATTTCTTATCATTTTCGGTTTTGTTAATGCTGGCTCTGAAAACATGACATGCATGCGGAATTCATGCCCAGATCTTAAAAAGTTATCTAATCTCGAAATAATGAATCAAGAAGTTGAGTATGATGAAGATGAGGCTCTTAAGGAAATAAATAAGGAATTGGATCAATTTGAGAATAAGCCTAAGCCTAACTTAAATAAAACTGAGGCAATTAACCTGGGAAGTCCTGAAGAAACCAGAGAAACAAAAATAAGCATTCATACTGAACAAAAGACCAGAGATGCCATAATTCAAGTTTTGTTCGAGTACAAAGATGTATTTGCTTGTTCGTATGATGACATGCCGGGTTTGAGTGCCGATTTAGTGGTTCATAAGCTTCTCACATATCCTAATTTTCCACCAATCCAGCAAAAACGAAGGAAGTTTAAGACAGACATGAGTGACAAGATTAAAGAAGAAATCACGAAGCAACTAAGTGCAAATGTGATCAGGGTCGTCCGATATACCACATGGTTAGCAAACGTTGTGCCAGTTCCAAAGAAGAATGGGAAAATCAGAGTTTGTGTTGACTATAGGGATTTAAACAAAGCAAGTCCAAAGGACAACTTTCCCTTACCCAACATTCATATCCTTGTTGACAATTATGCTAAACATGAGATCCAATCTTTTGTGGATTGTTATGCCGGATATCACCAAATTCTGATGGATGAAGAAGATGCAGAAAAGACCGCCTTCACCACTCCATGGGGAACTTATTGTTATAGGGTCATGCCATTTGGTTTGAAGAATGCATGGGCAACTTACATGAGGGCCATGACTACCATATTCCATGACATGATGCACAAAGAGGTTGAAGTGTACGTTGATGATGTGATCATTAAGTCCAGAACACAAGATGATTATGTGCAAGACTTGAAAAAGTTCTTTGAAAGGCTATGAAGGTGCAATCTCAAACTCAATCCACCCAAATGTGCATTTGGAGTTCCTTCTAGGAAGCTTTTGGGTTTTATAGTTAGTCGAAGAGGCATTGAGTTAGATCCCTCCAAGATAATGACCATTCGAGAGCTGCCTCCCCCGAAGAATAAAAAAAAAGTCATGAGTTTACTTGGGAGGTTGAACTACATCAGCAGGTTCATCGCGCAGCTTACAACCACATGTGAGCCTATTTTCAAGTTGTTGAAAAAGAGCGCCGCTATCAAGTGGACAGATGAGTGCCAAGAAGCTTTTGATAAGATCAAGGAATATTTGTCAAATCCCCTTGTTTTGGTCCCGCCGGAACCTGGTAGGCCTCTATTTTTATATCTGTCAGTAATGGATAGTTCCTTTGGTTGTGTTCTGGGTCAACATGATGCCACAGGCAAAAAGGAACAAGCAATATATTATTTGAGCAAAAAGTTCACCTCTTATGAGGCCAAATACACTCTTTTGGAAAGGATGTTGTGCCTTAACCTGGGTCACTCAGAAGCTTAGGCATTATCTTTTGGCCTATACAACTTACCTCATATCCCGAATGGATCCCCTGAAGTACATCTTTCAGAAGCTGATGCCAACTGCCAGATTGGCAAAGTGGCAAATCTTGCTCACAGAGTTTGATATTGTTTATGTCACTCGCACTGCCATGAAGGCACAAGCTTTAGCTGATCATCTGGCAGAAAACCCGGTTGATGATGAATATGAATCTTTGAACACATATTTCCCAGATGAAGAGGTTAATTTAGTTGAAGACGTAGTCCAAGATGACAGTCAAGTTTGGAGAGTATACTTCGATAGGGCTGTCAACATCAAAGGCATAGGGATTGGGGCAATTCTTGTATCACCTACTAGGCAACATTACCCTGCCACGACGCGACATTGTTTCTTCTGTACAAACAACGCGGCAGAATATGAAGCTTTCATCATGGGTCTGAACATGGCAATAAACCTAAATGTGCATGAACTGTTGGTGATGGGAGATTCAGATTTGCTTATTCGGCAGGCTCAAGGTGTTTGGGAGACTCGAGACATCAAGCTCATTCCATATAGACAATGTGTGGAAGATCTTAGCAAGAGGTTCAAGTCCATCGAGTTCAGGTACATTCCCAAGTTTCACAATGAATTAGCTGATGCCTTGGCCACCCTGGCCTCAATGCTCCCATATCCGGGTAATACTCACATTGACCCATTAGAAATTAAAATCCGGGATCAACATGGTTATTGCAATACAATTGAAGCAGAACTAGACGGTGAACCATGGTACCGTGATATTAAAAAGGTTCTGAAAACAAGAGAATATCCGGAACATGCTAATAGGGATCAAAAGAGAACTATTAGGCGACTCTCTAATGGTTTCTTTTTGAGTGGGGAAATCCTATACAAAATTACCCCGGATTTGAATTTATTGAGATGTGTGGATGCCAAAGAAGCTGAAATGATTATGAATGAGGTGCATTCGGGAGTTTGTGGTCCGCACATGAATGGATATGTTCTAGCAAAGAAAGTCCTTTGGGCAGGATATTATTGGCTTACTATGGAGCGAGATTGCATTCGTTTTGTTCGGCAAGTGCCACCAGTGTCAGATTCACAGTGATTTGATTCACTCGCCTCCTTCAGAGCTGTATCCTATGTCGGCTCCTTGGCCTTTTGTTTCTTGGGGAATGGACGTCATTGGCCCAATCGATCCAAAAGCTTCAAATGGGCACAGATTCATCTTGGTTGCAATTGATTACTTCACCAAATGGGTGGAAGTTATTACATTGAGAGCAGTTACCAAGAAAGCAATAGTAGATTTTGTTCACTCCAACATCATCTGTCGTTTCGGTATTCCAAAAACCATTGTTACAGATAATGCTGCTAATTTGAATAGTCATCTGATGAAGGAGGTATGCAAACAATTTAAAATTTAGCATCGCAATTCTACTCCTAACCGGTACAAAGCTAATGGAGCCATTGAAGCTGCGAATAAGAACATCTAGAAGATTCTTAAGAAGATGGTCCAAGGGTCTAGACAATGGCACGAGAAATTGCCTTTTGCTCTTTTGGGATACCGGACGACTATCTGTACATCAGTTGGCGCGACACCCTACTTATTGGTTTATGGCACTGAAGCGGCCATGCGTGCTGAAGCTGAAATTCCCTCTCTGAGAAACATTGTTGAAGCAGGGATCGAGGACACTAACTGGGTCAAGTCCCGATTGGAACAGTTGAGTTTAATTGATGAAAAACGTTTGGCGGTAGTTTGTTTTAGTCAGTTATACCGACAAAGAATGGCACGCGCTTACAATAAGAAAGTGCGCCCAAGAAAATTCGAGGTAGGACAACTTGTTTTGAAACGCATCTTTCCGCATCAGGAAGAAGCAAAAGGAAAGTTCGCCCCGAATTAGCAAGGTCCTTACCTTATCAAAAAAGTATTGTCAAAAGGAGCTCTACACTTGACAGATATAGACGGAAAGGTGACAGATATATCCGTCAACGCAGATGCGGTCAAGAGATACTGTGTATGACATGCTTCTGTGGAATTTTGTTTATACTTAGCATTCTCAGGTTGGGATGACGAAAGGCTATCATTCTCGCTACCCAAACACTAGTCAACCCTAGTTAGCCCTTTGAAGCCTTGTTTATATTTCTTTGTTTTCCCCTCTTTTGGAACCAATGTACTTAAAAAAAATAAAAAAAAATCAAAAAAAATGCAAAGAAAAAGAAAGTCAAAAACAAAAATCATCAAAACAAGTTCATGTTAACCGAACTACGTCCCACCTGATTCCGAAAGGATACGTAGGCAGCCTCACTCTGGGGTTCGGTCACACTAAAACAAAAATCCACATTCTTCCAGGATTCAAAAAAAATTGGGGCATGATTTTATTTTATTTTCGACGGTTGCTCCGTCAACATGGTTCCAAAAGTTGTATTTCAGTTTAATAGTTCTTTTTACCTTTCCCTGCGACGACCTTCTGATCAACTTTTGAGAATGCTAAGTCAGTATACTACGGGTGATGCCTCAGCCATTGTAAAGAGAGAAAAATAAATGAGAGAGTCTTATTGGTGAAAACCCTCACGGGCACTAGAAGGCGATGGTGAGTTGAGAGAAAGGCAAATGAGAGAGGTCAATTGGTGAAAACCCACAAAGGGCATCGTTGATCGATTTAGGCCTTCATATATCCCGGCACAAGCATGGTTAAAACAAAGAACTCAGTTTCAAAGTGAAGTTTACACGGATTTTGAGAATTATACGGTTCAGATGGATCGGGCATGCAGTCCAAAGTGCATGTCATGTTCATTGAAGTCAGCATATTCCTCCAGATAAGTCCTTTCTTATTTTTCCCCTTGAAAGGGACGCTTCTTGATTTAGTTGTAATACCTATTATTTAAACTTCTTGTTTTCTTTCTCATCACTTTTTTTGAGTCCTTTTCAGTCTAGTTTTGTCAAAGCAAAGCAAAGCAAAGAAAAGGTCGCAAAATTGGTTACAGTTTCCCTGTTATATGAAGAAAATTTCTAGGCATAAACAGTATGGGCAAAGGCATAAAGCCATCATTGATTTTCCCTGACGAGCAAAAGACTTGAAGGACTGAAAAATGTTTCAAGGTTCAACAAAAGCTACCTAGTTAAAAGTTGTTTTGGGAGCAAGGTTGTTTGCACCATAAACACAAATGGGGATAAGCGCAAAATAGCCAGGTTTTGATGTTGAGAAAGAAGATCTCCAGAAAGTAAAGGCAGAATCTCCCGGCAATTTGTACGACCATCGACGGAGTCAGTTTTTCTAACAAGTGTAGTGGACTCGAGGTCAAATCACCCAAGAAATCAAGGCCACAAACTGACCACCATTTTAAAACTAACGAATCTTTCTTTGTTCAGAACAGGAACAAATCAATTTTAGGAAACAGTTCGTGGAAGGACGAACATCACCAAGTGAAGTTCTCAAATCCTTGATTTCCTTCTAATATACATGTAATCATGTTATTTTTAGTTTCATTATAGGGAATACCCTATCTTCATCCCAGGGTACTACATCCTCGGTTGAATTAATTGTTGCCAACATAGGGTACGACATTCCCTAGTAGCATTTCAGAGCGCCACGAGCCTCATTTTATTGCAAACATATGGTACGACATTCCCTAGTAACATCTCAGAGCGCCACGAGACTCATCTTATCGCCAACAATACTATATCCCCTGGCTGCATTACTTTCTTCCAATATAGGATACAACATTCCCTAGTAGCATCTTAGAGTGCCACGAGCCTCATTTTATTGCCAACATAGGGTACGATATTCCCCAGTAGCATCTCAGAATGCTGCAAGCGTTATTTTATTGCCAACACAGGGTACTACATCCCTTGGTTGTATTTCTCATTCCTAACATAGGGTATGACATTCCCTAGTAGAATTTAAGTGATCCATGAGCCTCACCTTATTGCCAACACAGGGTACTACATCTCCTGGCTACATTACTTTTGCCAATATAGGGTACGACATTCCCTAGTAGCATCTCAGAGTGCCACGAGCCTCATCTTATTGCCAACAAAGGGTACTACATCCTTGGTTGCCTTCCATCATGTTAACATGGGGTACGACATCCCCTATTATCAAAAAGCAAAAAAGAAAAAGGAGCTCATTTCCCTTTCAATTCTTCATTTTGCAATAGCTAAGATAGTTTATTGTGTTTTTAATAACTCACAAAAATTTCCTAGTGCAAACTGTGGCAGAAATTTTTTGTTTGTTTTGTTTGTTTGTGATGGCTTGTAGGTTTTTTTTTGCAAAGTACGGATTGGATGTGCAAAAAGATCCAACTATCGCCAGAGAAAGTGGAAAGTTTGATCTTAATATCAGCCGCAACCAGCTTTGACATAATGCATGCGGAGACATAGGGTCTCAAGATCCATCTTCTCATCATCTAATCAAGAAATAAGCCCGTGAGAATATTTCATTGTCTGTTACATTGAGAGCATCGAGTTTCAGTCTAAAGTCAATGGGGAATTAGCTCGAGAATCAAGACAAGACTCTAGATAACATTTAGATAGAAATTTTGTAATTCTTAGATTTCAAGAGTATGTAATTTTCTTTTCATTTTGATGTAATAGTAGGAACCACGGATCAGAACCTCGACGGAACTTCGCTTGGCTCTCCATCTAAGCATACTCTATATGTCATTTTCCACTCGAACTACACGTGACCTGATTCCCTTATGACCCGGGATATGTAGGCTGCCTAAAACCAAGGCTCGGTCGCAACCCCTTCTTTTCCTTTTTAAATAATAGTGGGGTCAAAAATCAGTCACCTTGTTCCTTTTCTTTGCCTGAAAACTCTTCATGTTTCCAAGCAAAGAGGGGCATGCTGTGAACAACTAATTTTTGACCACACCCAAATTATATATTATTTTAGTGTAAATATTTTTTTAGGTCTAATATTGATGTTTTAAAGTTTTACCTTACTCTTAATAGATTTTATTCGATCTAATTAAAAAAAAAATAAGTACATTCGATCTAATAGATTTTATTTTTTTTATTGACAAAAAAAAATTCACAAAATATATATATATATATATATATATATATATATATATATATATATATATATATATATATATATATATATAGTATATATGGGGTATCTTTTAGTTAGAATTGTAATAAGTAAACTATTATATCTTCTTTGTATAATTTAAACTATAATGTAAATATTTAGTTTTCTTATGTATATGATATCTACGTCTCAAAGTAGTTGGCTAATATTTTTAGCTATGTAATTTACTCTCGTTTCTTTATTTCAACAAATATATTATATATATATATATATATATATTATATATATATATATATATATATATATATATATATATATATATAATTATATATATATTTATTATTGATTCTTCTTTTAATTGTAAGCTAAAGAATCTTTCTTAGTATCTTTTAAAGTACATATAAATATATAGTTTTCCTATATTGTAAGAAATAGTAATTAATCTTCATAATTTAATATATCTTTTTTAAAAAAAATATACAAAAAAAGGAGAAGAAAACAAAATGATGTAACTTAAGTAAAAATGGATAAAGTTTGGAAACAAAAAAAAAAGTCCGTCTCTCATCTTTTCCCCAACTCCGCACATCCCACTCCTCACGTCCTAACCCCCATATCCCCTCAATCACATGATCACACACACACTCTTCCCTCATCCATACATCTATATATAATACACACACATTACATAAAAGGGGGGCAAGATTTTGGGAGCAAAAAATATTCAGGTAATATCCTGTCACGATCCTAAAACCAACCCGTCGCGATGACGCCTATCGTGAAACTAGGCCAGCCGACACAATTCCCAAATAAAACCATTATTCTATAAAAGCCATTTTTAAGTCATTACTTAACAAGTAAACTCGTAACGGAAGTCTAAATAAGCAGTGCGGAAATGCGACACAAGCCCGACATCGGGGTGTCACCAGTCATGAGCAACTACAACTCGTCTCGGCATAAGAAAAGGGCAACATAGTCTGAAAACAAATGCTAATACAAGGCTGAATAAGATAGGAAGGAGAAGAACTGGGCTGCGAACGCTAAGCAGCTACATAGTCATCTCCGGAGACCTGCTGGAAGGCTGATCAGCACTCGCTATCACGACCCGAGACTCCTGGATCTGCACACAAAGTGCGGGGAGTAATGTGAGTACGCCAACTCAGTAAGTAATAAAAGTAAAGGCAGCTGAGCAGTAAGAAGCACGTAAACCACGTCATAACGCTACAGCAAAACAGTATAAGTCCAGAACAATGCAGTAAAGCAATAAAACTCATAAAAACAACTCAGTTCAGTAAAGCCTTTTAAAACATCTTTCGATAGTTTCAAACGAGTGATGGAAATAGTGAGTAAAGGGATAGAAACGTAAACAGCCCCTTGGGCAAAACAAGTACCATAAACCGCCCCTCAGGCATAATATCAACAGAACCAGCCCCTCGGGCCACCTCACAATTACTCGTAATCAGCCCCTCGGGCAACAACATGAAACAACAACAGCCCCTCGGGCAATATCACATCACACACACTGGGTACCCGCGCTCACTGGGGGTGTACAGACTCCGGAGGGGCTCCTACATCCCATGCGCTATAACAAGCCATCTCGTGGCATAATCAATCAGGCCCTCGGCCTCGCATAACAAGCCACCTCATGGCATAATAAATCAGACCCTCGGCCTCTCATATATCACAAATCAGTACCACATGCTGCGGCGTGCAGCTCGATCCCATGATATCCTCACAACACAGGCCCTCGGCCTCACTCAGTCAGATCTCACTCAAGCCCCTCGGGCTATTAGTAAAACAGGTACTCGGCTCAAAATATCATTTATAAAATCAAAAGGAGTAAATAAAATCCGAGTTATGAAATCAGTGAAAGCACAGCATGACTGAGTGTAAATATTATCAAAAACAGTGAGGAAACAATAGTAAAAAGCCCCTAAGGGTCCAAACAGTTGGCACAAGGCCCAAACACGGCCTTCGGCCCCAAACATAGTAATACTTTCCAAAACACAATAATATTAAACAGTTTTCAATCAAATACCCGACTTAATAGTCGTACAGGATGGACCAAGTCACAATCCCCATGGTGAACGACCCCACGCTCGTCATCTAGCGTGCGCGTCACCTCAAAATAGCAGAACGATGTGAAATCCGGGGTTTCATACCCTCAAATTTAAAAGTCAAGACTGATTCAAACCTTTCAAATTTAAAGCTTCAAGCTGAGAATCATCCTTCCATATCTGTTCCGATTATACTGAAAACCAAAACCGACGATCTACATAAGTCATAATACATCATACGGGGCTAGCCATGCCCGAGAACTGGCGAGCGAAGTGCAAATGCTCAAAACGACTGGTCGGGTCGTTACATCCTCCCCCACTTAAACATACGTTCGTCCTCGAACGTGCCGAGAGTTGTTCCGAAAACCATCAACTCGCTGTATAATCATACCGTACACATACCCGGGATCTCATACAGTCCCGATAGCACAATGTAACTGAAATTTCACAATCCAACCTAGCCCATAAACCTTAGAACCAAATTTCCACTTCTGGAATTATCTGTAATATCAGAATCTCACATCTATACTCTGAATAAGTCTGAACAAGCTGTTTCAACCCATATCCGTAACCAAAGATGTAATCACATGATATACTACATAACTCAACCACTCGTAGTGATAACTTCTGATCACAATAACTGCTCAAACAACCCAATATCGGTAATAAACCTCCTTTCAAACAAAGCCTCATTCCAACACTTTCGTATACTGCCAATGATGAAGGAAACACGCAGAAAGTCATAACCATTCCTCAGATCAACCATTCATGAAGCTCCCTCTCCTTTGGTAAGGACCATAGTAAACTTTTAAGCCAAATCCCGAGATTATCCTTCCAACATGCTGAAACCGAATCCGATAGTATTCATTCAAGATCCCAATGACCTCATCTCATCCAATACGGCTACTCTAGTGACATGACACATCGATACAATCTCAATCCACAACCCGTACAACTCGTGCACCAATAAGCAACAGTCCACATGTCCTCAAATCATGGAAAATAACTCAAATGAGAGAGCTGTACCGCAAGCTCACCAGTACCACCACAACACGGTGCTAAGAACCCGTCGCACACCGTAGAACCAGAACACACGAATCTAAACCGAAGGATCATACCTCCACATAACCTCGCTGCAACGCGCGACCCTATCCAAACACTGGTCCACATAAAACACCTCAAGTCACTATGCGCAAAATCAACATTCACGCAAAATTTGATATCTAGTACCAAAAGCAAATCATCATAACCATGGCGAAACAAATGACATAACACCACACAAACCCGAAAGGACACAACCGATACGCCATCCACCGAGCAATACCCAATACTCTTCCCACTCGAATTCCACTATGAGACCCCAATAGAACCGCACCATATGTGCCTATAATCGATAAATCATAACGCCTCGCAATACGGAAAGGTAACTCATAGATCACTTCAGAACACTAATAAGCTCAATGACAATCGAGTCAACACATCCCTCAATGATAACAACTCGGAGTCAACAAAGCCGACTCGATGCAGAACACACATCCATATTGGCCTACCAATGAAGCCCTTATCAAGGAGTTTCTGAAGCTGCTCCTTCAACTCCTGCAACTCCGCCGGTGCCATGCAATATGGTGCCCGACACCAAATCAATACCGAGATCAACAACCCTGTCCTGCGGCATGCCCGGCCACAGGAACCACATCCGAAAAATCCCTCACGAAGGCCAAATAAGAAGACAACCCTTCCCAACCATCCGCTGGGTCTTCAGAAATGAAATCACCCTACTGGGAACATAATTCGCCAAACCTCGCCAGTCAATCCGTGGCATCCCCAGCTTGGCCAACGTCGCCGACTTAGCGCAATAGTCCAGAATAATGCGACACGAAGACAACCAGTCCATACCCAATATCATCTCAAAATCCAACATACTACGCAACAAAGGATCCACTCGGGTCTCCAAACCCCCGATAGTCACCACACAAGGCTGACACACGCGACCTACAATCATAACATAGCCTGTTTATGAGAACTCCCGGTCTCCTAATCCATATAGCACACGAATCACCATATCCGATCCCAATTCCACCGTCTGAATATATAACACACCATACCCAATCACTCCACGAGGGATACTCCTAAAATTCTTCTGTGCCACAAGCAAATTCGAATATCAGCAGTCGATCAAACCAGAGAGTGTCGCAATACCAATGATATATTATTAACTCAATCACATTGCCCTTTCTGAAATGTATGCCCTCTTCAAGCCCACACCAATTAGCAATATCATTGCCTAATATTTTGAAACTGCCCGTGCTGCCTAAGAACTCATGACCTTCCTTTACGAACTGAATTGTGACCTTATGCATGCCAATCTCAATCCTTCACAACATACCGCACATACTATGACATCCTATGATAAATGTGTGAACTTCCTAATCCACTCCAAACCACAAGCAACTATGTACCCAACCAGCCAAGAACATTCCATTTGATCCCATCTAAAAGAAAATCACTATTCATCACATGCTCCTCACGCCAATAGAAAATTATACATCTCTAACCGTGGTAGAAACCATCAAGAGCTCTCCGAATCCCATTTGCCCAAAACCAAACCGTCAGGACTGAACTCCTCTAATTCAACCAAGCTACGCAGGCCACCAAAACCCAAGAGCATTGCCATAAAATACCTGTAGAACCTCAGTACCTCATAAACACCCAAAGAACTAATCTTACCTATTACCATGCCGATCCGACCTACTACCAAGCTGCCCTATTTATCCAAGTTCCTTCTGAATTACCTTCAAATTGATACTTCTCCTTGCCATGATACCGCAATCCTCAACCCAGACTCACCACACGAGATCCCAAGCATAAAAACACACCGTCTAAGGACCATAAGCCGCTGAATACTCTCTCAAATATCCTCAAGATCACCACATGCCGAATACTTACCCTGAAGAGACTTTTACGAATCTAAAGCTATTACCATCACCTTCCTGATACTGATATGGAATCCATAATGATATAGAAATACCACAAGTCTCGACACCCTCCAATGTAAACCTCAGTTTCTAGCCAAATACACATCCTGAAGATCTCCAATTACTACATGTAAATCTCGAATCCTTTAAAACCATTCTCGAAAGTCATCCACTCTACTCAGGTTTCAATTAGACTGGCCAAACGAACCGAACGACCTGCGCCCTATTAGTACAACAACACCTAAGGAAGTAACCTATCCTTAATGCAACCAAATAAATTCCTGCTCCATGCACATTACATCCTTCACCAATAACAACTCAAGTCACT
Organism: Nicotiana attenuata; assembly: GCF_001879085.1. Classification (NCBI taxonomy): domain Eukaryota; kingdom Viridiplantae; phylum Streptophyta; class Magnoliopsida; order Solanales; family Solanaceae; genus Nicotiana; species Nicotiana attenuata. The sequence goes on from NC_031989.1 coordinate 1,461,366, forward strand.
CCACGATTCTTACACACCCATAAATTATAACACAACCTCTATCCAAAATTTCCTTTACTCGAGTCATCCTCGATCTCAACCTTTGTAAGCCATAACTGATTCACTAGTATGCCTCAAACGGGAACCAACATAGCACATAATCGTGCAATCAACTGATCAATAGCAGACTCCCCCACTTGGCTCAAAGCTATAGGTCAAAACACACAAAACACGCAATGCCCATACTCTATTATTGCCATAATACTATAGGGAAGTTAAACTAAATCCTTCATAATCTCGTGCAACACAATCATCTAGTGCTTCAAATCATATACAATCTCGCATTCACCCTCGTAACAGTCAAGCTCACTCTCTTAAGTGACCCAAACTCAAATTGCAACACGTATATTTGATTGATAAAAGAGGACTCGCTACAAACAACATAGGGACCACACACCTTTAGGACACCCTGCAGGAGATAACCCACCTGCTTCGCCTCCAAATAACATCTCTTCATACCCTTCCACCGTCATAGACATCACGCAATTACTAAATCTTCCTGGGTCTGAACTCATATCGTAACATGAAATCTACTCCACTCCCCCAACTAGACAACATGAAAAGATCCTTCAACACACCCACAACTCGGGCTATACATCAATTCACGATGGAGATCGAGCATCAGATAGTTCTTTCTACCCTCAAGCGGACCCTCTTCATCACATTGAAATCATATGAACACATCTCGCAGTCACATCATACTTGTCACATAGCCATCCAGTCATCACTTTCACTAATAGGGACACTACCAAACATATAAATCTAGACGCACGTGCTCACATAATCAATGCCTCAGTGGTCAAGCTATAGGAAAAACCCGGCCTGAAGTCCTCCAGACTGGCCCAATATCAACACACAGAGATCACATCTCGCCCTTCGATCAGGGAATCACAAGCCGTCGATGCACTGTAATATACCGTACATTCGGACTAGGTGTGAACACATTAAATAGGTATTAATTTGATATTTTAGACATATGAAGTCCTAGCGGGATGAGTATAGGTAAAAATAGTTGTTTTGGAATCAAGATGGAGAGTGAGGTGCATAAGATTTGACAAAATCGACTAAGTTTGCAGAAGGTCTGTCTTCCAGTAGGGTTTAGTGAAACTGTGTAAGGAATTTGGAAAACTCAAAGCATGAAAGTTGTAGGCCTTTGAAATAGCTTTCTAAAGATATATTGTGGAGCCCAAACGGAGCTCTGTGCCAAAAGTTATGCGCCTTTTACAGAACAGTATGCGATATGCGCGCCCCGAGCGCGGCCGTGCTTCTTTTGAGGCAGTGTTACTGCCATTTTGCGCGGTCAGTAGCGCGGTCAGGACTACAGGTGCACGGGGGCGCTCATGGGGGGTCATTTTAAAGCCCTACTTCGTCCCCCACAACCCTAAAACACAAAACTTGCTCTAGAAAGCGTAGCTCTAAAAAATCTAACTCCTTAAGGGTCTCTCCACCACCCAAGGTAAGTTCTAATGGTGATTCTAAATTAATTTCAATATCCCAACATCTTATTAACGTGGGTAAGCCCTCCATATCATTAGATATTCGATTGGGACATCATTGTTGAGAGAAGAAACCCTAGAACTCGAATTCAAGAGGAGTGAACTTCAAAAAGGTAATGTCTTCACCCTCTAATTGATTATATCATTGGATTAATGATTATAGACTCTAAGTTCATGAGATATGAGTTGATGGGTTTGATAGAAAAGCATGAAAAATTATAGGTTTGGTGTGTTGATTGTTGATTATTGGTTACGGGTTTTGTTACCTTATGGGTGATAAAGAATGATGTTGATTATAATCATTTGAGACTTTAGAATTTATCTAGGAGCAAGAGATTGGGTTATTGGGTGCAGAGACACCATTAATAAGGACTATGAAACTTTATACCACCAAGTGTTTGAGAAAATGCCTAAGCAACCAAAACATGAGAATTATTGCTAATATGGAATCCCTTTGACTTGTCTTGGCATAGATTAAAGTTGAAAGGGCTGGCGGACGTTGTATTACGCTAAAGAGTAGGATGTTAAGGTATGTGAGGCTAACTCTCTATGTTTGGGAATTTTAATGATTATCCCTACACTACGTTTCTTTACAACGTTACTAATTGCCTGAGAAATATAGTTTAGCCTAGTTCCTTGAATAGTTGCAGAACTTCTATTCTCTAGCTTCATAACTCGTTCACCACTTTCATTCTGAACGTTGTGAGCTCAATGCGTATTCAATATAGACTTGGGTTTGATGCCCCCGAGTCTTAGTATAGATTACTCAGTATGCCATAAACAGTTGAAGTTTCAGTGTTCATAATCAGTTCAAGAATACATGTCTCAGTCTAGTCCTATTCAGTATTCCAGTATTATGTAACTCAGTGTGATCCAGTATTCCAGTATCATGTAACTCAGTGTAATTTAGTATTTCACTATCATGTATTGCAGTATGATTCTCAGTTCCTGAATGTTGAACACATGTATTTGGGCCTGAGGCCGCAGTTTATGCTTTATGCATCTTTGGGCATGAGGGCGTAGTTTATGCTTTATGCATGTTTGGGCCTGAGGCCGTAGTTTATGCTTTATGCATTTTTGGGCCTGAGGTCATAGTTATGTATACGTATACTTGGGCCTGAGGCTGTAGCTTGTGCATATTTATATTGGGCCCGAGGCCGTATCTTATTCAGATAAACAAGTTGTTCATCATTCAGAAGAGGGAGTATTCATATCCTTACTTCCTTTGTTCAGTTCAGTTATCACTTATCATTTCAGTTACCAGTTATCAGTTCAGTTATCAGTTATCAGTTCAGATATCAGTTATCAGTTCAGGTATCAGTTATCAGTTATCAGTTATCAGTTATCAGTTATCATTTCAGTTTTTGTTTCACAGTATCGTTTTAGTATCGATTATCAATTCTCAATTATTAGCTTAGTTTCAGTTTCAGCATTTATAATTCTTTCTTTCAATTGCTTTACATACTAGTGCAATTCAAATGTACTGACGTCCCTTTTGCTCGGGGCCTGCATCTCATAATGCAGGTAATGATTTACAAGTTGATGATTCAGAGCGCTAGGAATCTCGTGCCAGCTATTTGGTGATCCCCAGTTCTTTCGGGGCATTATCATTGCCATAGTCTTCAGTATTTTTAAACAGTCAGTGTTTTTCAGTACTTCATTAGAGGCTTCATAGACTAGAGTAACAGTTAGACAAAGTCTCAGGCTTTTCATGTTAAGCTATGTTGGCTGCATATATGTTTCAGAATTGTATTAGTATTTCTGCACTTTGATTTATATCATCCAAACTTTCAGTATATCAGCATGTGTTAGTTTATCTTCCGCATTCAGTATGTTATGATATGATATATTGATTCAGCCAGCCGGTTGGTTCGCTCGGTCACATGTAGTCAGGCACCGAGTGCCATGTTACGTCCAGGCCCAGGTTCAGGGCGTTACAAAGCTTGGTATCAGAGCACTAGGTTCAAGTGTCCTAGGGAGTCTATGAAGCCGTGTCCAGTGGAGTTTCCTTTATATGTGTGTGCCGGCCACTCATATAAACGGTTAAATACCAAGACATCCAGGATTGTCTCATTTCTTTCTACTCTAGATCGTGCCATGAAGCTTAGAGCAATAAACCTTCTCTTCCAATCAACTTCCAAACGTATTGGATGCCCAAGCGATGCGTAGGAGAAACCTAAGATTCTAGAGAGGATAACTACCCATTGGGGTCTAATTATGGATTACATGTTGGTAAATATGAGGCTTGAGAGGACGTCAAAATGGGATGCAATGGATAATAGTACAGATTCGAGCATAACCTTATCAGAAACTACAAAAGCAGTTATCATGTCTTATGGCTATTAGTTTACCTTAGACCAGTTATACAGTCTTTCAGTTAGAAAATTTATGGTTATTCAGTACGCCAGTATTCAGTTATATGTTTACCAAATATCCAATTTTCAGTGTATCAAAATTTCTGGTGACTTGTGAGTATACAGTGATGCATATGGTTTCTCAAAGAAAATGTAAGTAACAGTGATTATAGCGAAACCTTCGCATATTTTAGGTCTGGATTAAGACGAAGACTCACTGGATGGCGCATGAAGTGATTTATCAGATGATGGTATACTTTGAAGGATAAGTTTATGCATGGTAGTGTATTCGTATGTGTTTTACCTCCTAGAACAACTTTATTTAATTCTTGGAAATGGAGCCACAAGTTGGATGATGATAGTTCAGATGTCACACCCTAACATTGGTCACTACAGTTTTGGATAGAAAAGAGTCTAAGGGTAAAATACCTAGGAGTCAGAAACGTTTGTTATTACCAAAGATGTGATTTCGTACAACTCATGCAAATGACTAGAAGATATGATGTATGCAATGAGAACTAAGAGCAGCCAATAGTGAATTTCAGGGAATGATTTTAAGTTGTTTAGATTTATTCAAATCAGGACTAGAAGTAACACGTTAGTAAGCTACTATAAGAAGCAGCTATTGATGTATGATAAAAGATATGGCCGTTCCCCCTTAGGTTATGTGACTAAGTGATTACCGCAGATGTTTATAGTATGATATGATTTTGTATTGTATTGAATGGTTGGGGTTAGATATTCCAATTTTATTTAAGACAGATGAACTTTCCTAAGTGTGATCCATGTACATGGTCCAAAAAAACGGTAAGTATCCGACCATAGAACAGGGTCGGATGTTGAGGGAAGTTAGAAATAACCTTATTCCTCACTTTAGTTATCCAAAGTAGAACAAGAAAACGTGATTCTAGCAGGTGTTTAGTAAAAGAATAATAAGTAAGTTTTGAGTTGATACAGTGAATTAGCAATTTCAGCAGAGCTAGTAAAGGTACAATTTGATTCACTTAGCCAGGTTAACTCTAGTGAGTGGATGATAGTTTGAAATACCGAACGTGTGTTAGAACCCAAAGAGTTTNTACAAGGGAACTTGCCTTTAGATATTTTTATTACCATCTTTTTTTCTCTAACTTCTATGAAATTTAAATATAAAAAAAGGTATCTGTTGGGCCCAAGGACCAGCCCACTTAGTCCGAGACCATTAGTTCGTAGGCCCGGTCTCGGGGGGTGATTTTTAAAAATAGCCAAATTTACAACTGGTCGTTCAAAAATAGCTCAATTTCAAAAGTAATCGAAATTTAGCCACTTTTTATGTAAAGATAAATCTGAGCGAAAACATTGTTCAAAACCCGGAAAAAATACTCCAGTATATTATGCTGGAGTTCCAGCATAAGTATACTTGAACTCCAGCATATTATACTGGAGTTCCAGGATAGTATGCTGGAACTCCAGCATAATATACTGGAGTTCCAGCAAGTATAATGGTCCAGTATAATATACTGGAGTTTGGAGCACCAGCGCACCAGTCTCCAGTATATTATACTGGAGCCAGCAAAGTATACCGGTCCAACATAATATGCTGGAGTTCATATACAAGTGCACCGAACTCCAGTATATTATGCTGGACCGGTCTCTATTGCAGCAAAACGGTGGCTATTTTTCATTGACTTGGTAAACGCTGGCTATTTTTGATTGACCAGTCCGAAAACTGGCTATACCGTGAAATTTTGGCGTATTGTTTGGGGATGATTAGGATTGATCCGTAAACTTTTAAAATCAATTTCTCGCGATGCAGGATGTACTGTGAAAGCAACGTTTGATGAGTAGGTGACAAAAATCATTATATACGTATTTGCATGACTAAGATCATTTCATTACATACGTAGCCTGACAAAGAACATAACCACCATCACTAGCGATGATAGAAATACCTAGGAATGAGAGTTTGAATCAGGTATTGCAACAAGGATTGACAGGAGTCAAGAGTAGCAAGAAGATCATATATTCATATAATATATCATTAACGTAGAGAATGAGGAAATCATTATATATATGACGAATATATTAGACATAGAGAATGAGAAAACCATTAGTTGCATTCAAAGTGAAAAGAGATTTAGAAAACTCAATATCCTGAGTATTGCTTGATTGGCTTACCTATTTCCACATAAATAGTTGCAAAAGTAGTTTGATATCCTCCACTAAGATCACTTTATGCAATAAGACACAGATTATGAGCTGCGAAAAAAAATTGTGTCCTAAAATGCTTTTTTTTCCTCACGAAAAGGTCAAATTATGTATAGATTATAGACAGTGAAGTTATTAAGGGTGTGTTTGGTACGAATGAACATGTTTTCATGGAAAATGAGTGATTTTATCACTTATTTTCCCTTTGTTTGGTTGGTGAGTGAAAACCGTTTTCCGAAAAGTATTTTCTAGTGTTTAGTTAGAGAGTAGAGAATATTATTTTATGGTACTCTCCTCATCCCCCCTCCCCCCCC
>NC_031989.1:1467772-1500088 GCF_001879085.1 Nicotiana attenuata
ACCCCCTACCCCCCCCCCCCACCCCCCCACCACACACACACACAGACACACACTCCAAATACCCAACATTTTCATGACTCTATTTTCTTCAAAAATTTAATTATTCTTTTAGAAATTCTCACAAACCCAAAAGAACTAATATGTTGCTTTACTTTTTTACGCAAAAACAACGTTGAAATTTGTGCTCCATAACTAAAAAAAACTCTTTTTTTGTTGAAAAAAAAAAGTACTATTTTCTACAACATGAAAATAAAGTACTCATTTTGTTGAAATGAAAGAAAATACTTTTTCTACATCATGAAAAGAAGATATTCATTTTGTCGAAATGAAAGAAAATATTTTTTCTACATCATGAAGAGAAAGTACTTTTTTTTTTTAAAATGAAAAAAAAAACTCTTTTTATGTCGTGAAAAGAAAATACTTATTTGTTGAAATGAAAAAGAAGTACTTTATCTATAACATGAAAAGAAAATACTATTAGTAATATTTTTATAGGAAAATTTCACATAAGAACAACTGGGATCCCTATTTTTTAATTTTATAGCCCGTATTTTAATTTACAACCAACTAGCCCAAAAATAATAGGCTAAGATTCAACATCCAACTCCAATAGGTTCTCAAATTACTATTTAATTTTTAAAAAAGATTGTTCAAGCTTTTAAGTTAATTTTCGAATCAGTAACTGTAACTTAAGTATTAGTTCAACAAACCAAATCCATTTGGATGGTGAAAATTAGATTTTTAACAAGCTTAAATATGTGAGTTTAGATTTCATATTTCATTTTGTGAGATATTTAGCGTGGGTATTATCTAGAATTGTTAGAAATAGTATAAGGAGGTAGAATATAAAATTTGAAGTCATTTAATGGAGATTCGGACTGATTTTGAACAAGAGTTGCAACTGAAAAACGTAGAAGAAGTTCGTCTACAGATGCTTGTATAAAAATGTATAATAGTGTATAAGATGTGTTTATACACTCATATACACTATTACACAAGATTATACATAATTATACAAAAAACTGACTTCGTCTTCTTTCTTGCATTTTTTCTGAAATTTAACTCAAATCTTGCTCAAATCTACTCCAACTCACTTCATATTTAAATTTTGAACTCCTTTTGATATTTTCAATCAATTGGAACAACACCCAATCCAAACAACTAACAAACTCAAAAAATCTTATTTTTGAAAGCAAAGCTTTGAATGGCCTTCAACGGTGGAATGTTGAATCTTCAATTTTCTTACATTGCAACTAGGTGACACAGGGAAGAAGCAGTAATGGCGGACGGCCCCTTGAAGCATATGTAGAAGATGTGAGAAGAAAAGAGAGTGAAAGCAATGTTTGTGAGAATATAGATTTAACTCCATAGCTTTTAGAAGCAATGGTTGTAAGAAAACAGATTTTGAATTTGCTAGTGCTTTCAAAATATGTACAATATGGGTTAGGTCGGGTAAAAGTTAAAAATATGGGCCATTTTTTATTATGGTATTAAGTCAAGTATATTTTCTTGTAATTCTTTCTATTTTTATTTAGGGTGGGGGTGGGGCGAGGGTGGGTGGAGTTGGGGGTCGGAGGTCGTGGGGGTGTGGGGGTGGGTTGGTGGGGATGGAGAATGGGCGGAAGGTTGGAAAAGAGTTATGGAAAATATCTTCCCTTCTCTTGATAGAGAACACATTTTCCTCTAATTGGAGGAAAATGAGTTTATGAGAAAAATATTTTCCAAAATATCTAAGTCAACCAAACATGAGAAAATCGAAAAATATTTTCCAAAAAATATTTTCCTTCTTGCCAAACGCACCCTAAGAGTTTCAACGCTTTTGGAATACAGTTAATTCAAATATAACAGTTGAAATACAACTAACCATTGAAGATTATATTTTGTTATGAAATATTATATTATATAGTGGATGTCTATAACTCCTAAAAAAGTTACTCCCCCTACTCTTCTCCATTAACCTCCCACTACTTCTTATCGTTATGGTTGTAACTCACACACCTCCATGATCTCAAGAGTTAATACTATGTTCATGGCATTCCTTTGTATTACCTAAATATCATCCTATAAATAAAGGGTTTGGGCATCACATTGTACACACTTGAATACATGGAAGAAATAAGAATCCTTTCTCTCTTTCTCCCTTATATCTCTTGTCTATTCTATTGTTGCGTATTGTTACTTCGAGTTTAGTTTCTTAACACGTTATCAGCAAGAAACACTAACCAAGTGAGAAGATAACTTATTTGATGATGGAGGCCGACAACCATGAATCAATTTGGTTGAGCCTATGGAAATCTGGGCATCTCGTATGCCATATCAGTGTTATATTTGCTTCTATTATACAAGGAGTATCATTTTTCAATATCCATGAATTCTGTAATTAACTTACTTTAGTATTTAAGACTTGGTCTAATTTGTGTTACTTAACAATTTAGTTTCATTTGTGCAGATGTATATATATGGAGTACCTCTGCTTTCGAGTTGCAAACAAGAGCATATTCCGATGACTTGACATCATCTCCCATATGTACTGCTCCGACAGTTTGCAAGCCAAGATTATGGAATTGTTAATTATTGAGAAGGTTATAATTAATCTTAAAAATAAAAAGAATTTAAATTTATGTTGTGGTCCAAATAAATTTTTTATGACTAAGATAGTTCTATTCCTTTTATATTTGATCATGTGGTTGTTCGTGAAAAAATCCATGCGAACTCTTACTAAAATTCGGGCAAAAATAACTGATCATTAGAAAGTAGTATATCATGGTAGGCTCAAGGTTGAGTCCACTTAGGCTTATTATGCCATTGTATGAGAATAAGGTATTGAGTTTGATTTCTGGTGCACTATGATGATAAGAGTTGGGTTAAGTCCCAATTCATTATGGCCTAACATGCCTTTATATGGGTAAGGCATTGGGTTTGAGTCCCAATGCATCATATTGATGATATAATAATGACTAAAGAAAAATAACATATTTATTATGAACTAGCACGAAAATTGTCCCACTTGATTTGCTCCATTCTTAAAGTGAACGTGATAGCGGTGCATAATAAATCTAAATGAAGATAAGTGGTCGACCAATCAACGTGGGCGTGCCAAAGACCAAAATAATAATAGTCATCATTATGATAATTATTAAAAGGAGAACACTAAGGTTTCTCAAAATAATTGGTGAAGGAAATGTGTATCAACATGGTCTGTAAATATGAGGCATGCTCAGACGATTATAGTCCATTTTCTGAAAGAATGCAACTTGTGATTAGCGTTGTAAATGCAAACTCATTCCTGAAAGTGAATGTGAAAATATACATGTGATATAAATTATGCATAACAATGTGCTTATGCATGGTTGAACAAATACTACAACTCGCCTCTATTAGGAGGCTTGAGAGAAAGAAAGATAATGAATATTACTGTGTAATTACATGATATGTCATTGGTTGCGTACATCCGGTACGCCAAAAATATTTTGTTGTGCCTTATAAAAGGTCATTAAAGGCAAAATTAAAGCAAGAAATGATTTTGCTTATGATGATTTACCGTGACAATTATTATGATATGATTTTTTCCGTAAAGGAGACATTCACCACATGGATGGTGCGACAAAAGATCTTGTAGTACAAAATCAATTAAGAGCTTCGGAAGAACTAATCTGTTACTATCCGGATAAATAAAATTCTTCTTGACATTGATATTGTAGTAAGTCTGAAAAGAAACTTTTTGAGTTTCAAATGTATAAGCCAAAGTGGTTGGCATATTGAGACTATAAATGGAAAAAAGATTGAATATCTTCATATTACTATAATCATACCGGGAAAAAATATAAAAAATTACCCGACTTTTCTTCTATTTGTACTGCACAAGTGTAAGCATGATAATGCAATCACGTGCCATAAGTAAACTAGAGGTTTACTGAAACAAGTATTACTTGGCATGGCCGGTTGATCATCCCGGTTCAATTATGATGTGAAAATTAATTGAGAATTCACATTGGCATATATTGAAATAGAATATTCTTCAAGAATTTTCTTGTGCTGCTTATTCTCATGATATACCAGCTAAAGTTGGGATTGAATCCCTTGATTTTTGAAACGAAAAAAAGTATATGTATATATGCATATATATATATATATATATATATATATATATATATATATATATATATATATATATATATATATATATATATCCAGTCACCTGACAATATGGTCACATGTGCGTTTATTATCAAGTTGCAGTTTGGCTTTTGCAAGGTTGCTTGCTCAAATTATTAGAACATAGTTCCAGAATATATATTATGATAATTTATTTTGATAATGATGGTTTAAATCCAAGTTGGTTTAGTAGAAATTTTATGCCTCCAATTAAGCTAATTCATTGGTTATGAGAATAAAACTCCCAAATAAAAATTTGGTATAAGGTGTATTATTTAATATACAGCAGCACTTGTACGCATCTAGCCAATAAGTTATGATAATTCTCCTTATCACAATTGGTTCAGGGTCAGAAACCAAATAATTTCCATCTAGAAATATGGATGTGCTATATGATTTAATTATCGCACCACAATGCTCAAAGATGGGTTTCCAAAGAAGGTTGGTATATGTGTTGGTGATCCCAATATTAGGGGGAGAAAATGGGCAGTTAAAAAGTGATACGCGGAATGAGTTATTAAGAGTATATCTAGATCCTCGTACAAGAAAATATAAATTTGAAGTTCAAGTGATATTTCATTTGCAAAATATTGCCAGGAGCATTTGCTGACCCAAAGCTAAATAGTTTATTTCAGCTACTAATGCTCCAAATAATATAAAGTTCATGATGGACAGAGTCTATAGCATGCATGATGTAACATCCCGTACATTCGAACTAGGTGTGAACATATTAAATGGGTATTAATTTGATATTTTAGACATATGAAGTCCTAGCGGGATGAGTATGGGTAAAAATAGTTATTTTGGAATCAAGACGGAGAGTGGGGTGCATAAGATTTGACAAAATCGGCTAAGTTTAGAGAAGGTCCGTCTTCCATCAGGTTTTATTGAAAATGTGTAGGGACTTTGGGAAAACTCAATGCATAAAAGTTGTAGGCCTTTGAAATAGCTTTCTTATGATATATTGTGGAGCCCAAACGGAGCTCTGTGCAAAAAGTTATGCCAGTTTTACAGAATGGTGCGTAACCACCGCGTTTGGCCGCGTTTGACCGCGATCGCGGTCGTGAGGCAGTGTTCCAGCGATTTACCGCGGTCGGAACCGCGGTCAGGCCTACTGGGACGCGGTGGCCAACTTGGGAAGTCGTTTTTCTAGCCCTATTTCGTCCCCCACAGCCCCAAAACATAAAAATTTGCTCTAGAAAGTAAAGCTCTCAAAAACCTAACTCCTTAAGGGTCCCTCCACAACCCAAGGTAAGTTCTAATGGTGATTCTAAGTTAATTTCAATTTTCCAACATCTTATTAACATGGGTAAACCCTCCATATCATTAGATATTCGATTGGTACATCATTGTTGAGAGAAGGAAGCTTAGAACTCGAATTCAAAGGGTTTGAACTTCAAAAAGGTAATATCTTCAGCCTCTAATTGATTCTACCATTGGTTTAATGATTATAAATCCTAGTTCATGAGATATGAGTTGATGGGTTTGATAGAAAGCATGAACGATTATAGGGTTGAGGTGTTGATTGTTGATTATTGATTAAGGGTGTTATTTACCTTATGGGTGATGAAGAATAATGTTGATTATAATCGTTTGAGACTTTAGAATTTAACTAGGAACAAGGGAATGGGTTATTGGGTGTAGAGACACCATTAATAAGGGCTATGAAGCTTTATGCCACCGAGTGTTTGATAAAGTACCTAAGTGACTAAAACATGACTATTGTTGCTAATTTGGAATCCCTTTGACTTGTATTGATATAGATTAAAGTTCAAAGGGTTGGCGAATGTTGTATTATGCTCAAGAGCAGGAAGTTAAGGTATGTGAGGCTAACTCTCTATGTTTGGGAATTTTAATGATTCTCCCTACACTACGTTTCTTTTACGACGTTACCAATTGCCTCAAAAATATAGTTAAGCCTAGTTCCTTGAATAGTTGCAGAACTTCTATTCTCTAGCTTCATAACTCGTTCACCACTTTCATTTTGAACGTTGTGAGCTCAGTGCATATTCAATATAGACTTGGGTTCGATGCCCCCGAGTCTTAGTATATATTACTCAGTATGCCATAAACAATTGAAGTTTCAGTGTTCATAATCAGTTCAAGAATACATGTCTCAGTCTAGTCCTATTCAGTATTCCAGTATTATGTAACTCAGTGTGATCCAGTATTCCAGTATCATGTAACTCAGTATGATTCAGTATTTCACTATCATGTATTGCTGTTTGATTCTCAGTTCTTGAATGTTGAACACCTGTATTTGGCCCTGAGGCCGTAGTTTATATACTTTATGCATACTTGGGCCTGAGGCCGTAGTTTATGCTTTATGCATGTTTGGGCCTGAGGCCGTAGTTTATGCTTTATGCATGTTTGGGCCCGAGGCCGTAGTTTATGCTTTATGCATTTTTGGGCCTGAGGCCGTAGTTATGTATACGTATACTTGGGCCTGAGGCCGTAGCTTGTGCACATATATATTGGGCCCGAGGCCGTAGCTTATTCAGATAAACAGGTTGTTCATCATTAAGAAGAGGGAGTATTCATATCCTTACTTCCTTTGTTCAGTTCAGTTATCAGTTATCAGTTATCAGTTATCAGTTATCAGTTATCAGTTCAGTTATCAGTTATCATTTCAGTTATCAGTTATTAGTTATCATTTTAGTTATCAGCTACCGTTTCAGTTTCTGTTTCAATAGTTATCATTTCAGTACAAATTATCAATTCTCAGTTATCAGCTTAGTTTCAGTTTCAGCATTTTTAATTCTTTCTTTCAGTTGCTTTACATACTAGTGCAATTCAAATGTACTGACGTCCCTTTTGCCCTGGGCCTGCATCTCACGATGCAAGTAATGATTTACAGGTTGACGATTCAGAGCACTAGGATTCTCGTATCAGCTATTTGGTGATCCCCAGTTCTTTCGGGGCATTATCATTACCTTACAGTCTTCAGTATTTTCAGACAGTCAGTATTTTAAGTGCTTCATTAGAGGCTTCATAGACTAGAGTAACAGTTAGGCAGAGTCGCAGGCTTTTCATATTAACCTATGTTGGCTACAAATATGTTTCAGAATTGTATTAGTATTTCCGTACTTTGATTTATATCATCCCGACTTTCAGTATATCAGCATGTGTTAGTTTATCTTCCGCATTCAGTATGTGATGATACAACATGTTGATTCAGCCAGCCAGTTGGTTCGCTCGGGCACATGTAGTTAGGCACCGAGTGCCGTGTTACGTCCAGGCCTAGGTTCGAGGCGTGACACATGAAGCGTAATAGACTAATCGGTTCCAAATAGAACTCCTTGAAGAAGGAGAAGAGCAAATGTTCAAGATGGTCATAATAAGGAGTCAAGTGCTCCAGAATAGCACCACGACATAATATTTTATAAGACCTCATGGGAGAGGCTCAGGTACATCAAAATGATGAGATCTTGATAAGATATGTCTTTATTAAGTGATGATGGAACCGATGTAAAATGATTGTCGATGATGTTGTTGATTAAATTTAATGTCTCAATATTATTAATATTAACGAGGATCTTGAGCTCAAATCTGTCATGGAATTTGGACAGATAAATGATTGGCCAAATTAAAAATACGCAATGAAAATTGACTTCACTTGAAAAATGTGAAGTTGGACGGATAGTCCCAACACCTAAAAGTATAAAGTCAGTGGAGGTATAAATGTGTTCTCATACGAAAAGTTAAATAAAATATTATGTCGATAGACATAAAGACGACTTGTGTCACAAGAAGATTTTTAAGTATCCTGGTATTGATTATATGGAAACATGTTCTCCTATGCTGGATGCAGTCATTTCAAATTTTGGTCTGACAATACATTTGATATGTGTATGATGAAAATCCTTGAAGGATTTAAATTATTTTGAAGCATATTAAGTGTCACGACCCAAAATCCACTAGTCGTGATGGCACCTAACCTAACCTGCTAGGTAAGCCAATTAACGATTATCCATTTCCAATTAACTAAAAAAACAATTAATCAAATAAATTATCTGGATCTTATACATTTCCCAAGGACTGGTAGTACAAATCATGAGCTTCTAAGAATAGAATTTACAAAGCCGATATGAATTAAATACATCTTATGTTTGGAAAGTACATAAATAGAGTTTCTAAATCTAAGGCTACCATGAACAAGAGGCAGCTACAACAGAGACGCATGTACATCTTCCAATCCAGCTCCCGTCGAACACAGTAACATCGGTATCCGAAATTTGCACGCAATGTGCAGGAAGTGTAGTATGAGTACAACCGACCTCATTTACTCAATAAGTAACAAACCTAACCTTAGGTTGAAACAATGACGAGCTGGAACATAGGTCGGGTCCAACACCAATAACCAATAGCAATTCATAACAATGTAAAGCAAGTAAATAAAGATGTAGCTCAGAGATAAAATGTTCAGCCTTTTCATAGTTTTCCGAAAATAGTTCCGCTTTTTAAGTATATCAGTGAAAATCCAGATCCTTTATCGAAATCGTCAAAATAGGAGTAAGTTTGAAAACTGTAACTTTTTCCCAAGACTTTTCATTAGGTAACTGTTTCATTTTCAGATAGCATGAGGAAAGTACATCTTTATGCCTACATGTCAAGATACAGGTAAAAATCGTGAATGTTACCAAAACCGGGTAGCAAAAGAAAAATGCATCTCTATGCATGTATCTTAAGTGCGTATGTCAAATGCAATGCCTCTCAGTGATGAAATCATGTACTCACACTCTCAGGTGCTTAACCTTACTGTCTAACATTATCTCTTACTGTGCTCAATACTCAGCACACTCAATCACTCAGCACTGTACAGTACCTGTGCGGCGTGCAAACCGATCCATAAACATAACATAGTCGACTGCGCTCACTGGGGGTGTGCAGACTCCGGAGGGGCTCCTACAGCCCAAGCGCTATAATCCGCACGGACAACTCACGTGCTATAACATCAATATCAGAATCCGCACGGACACCTCACGTGCCATAGTATCAAGATCAGAATCCGCACGGACAACTCACGTGCTGCATGGACAACTCACGTGCTATAGTCTCAATATCTCACAATCAGGCCCTCGACCTCTCTCAGTCATCAATCGCTCTAGTCTCACTCACGGGCTCACAATGTCATGAAACTAGCCCGAAAACAATAATATGATGTATCAATAAACAACAAATGAGACCAAGACATGATATGAATGCATAAATATGACTGAGTACGAAATATCAATGAAATCAGTGAGATGATAGCAAGAAACGACCTCTATGGGTCTTAACAATATCATCATAAAGCCTAGACAAGATATCTAGCACGATTTGATAGCTCAGTTGCTTAATCACATGGTGAAAGCACATATATCAACAAAATAGGACCATTAAACAGTGTCATGGAACAACAGAGTCATAATTCACAGGGTGTATGCGCACACGCCTGTTACCTAGAATGTGCGTCACCTCAATACCGATCACATAACACGTAATTCGGGGTTTCATACCCCCAACACTAAGTTTAGAAGAGTTACTTATCTTGAACGAGCCAATTCCAACATCGAGCGAGCCAAGCGATGCTCCAAAATGCCATCACGCGCGTAGCAACCTCCGAACGGCTCAAAACCCGATTCATATGGTGAAAATTGCTTCAAGAATCGCCTCAATCCGAGCTCCATAGCTCCCAAAATGCAAAAATGACCGAAACCCACGAAATAAAGTACTTTATAAAGCTTCCCAGGCCTCCTCTTTCGCGAACGCGGCAATACCATTGCGTTCGCTATGAACAAAAATCGCACCAGCACAAAAGACTCTACGCGTTCGCGGCATAGTCCTCGTGAACGCGATGCATAGCAGGACCAACCCTTCGCGAATGCGGCTGTTTCTTTGCGAACGCGAAGACATATCCTCCACTTCCTCAATTTTAGCTCTATGCGAACGCATTTCACAATCGCGAACGCGGAACCCAATTAACTTACCTTTCGCAAACGCTTTCTATATATCGCGTCTGCAAAGAAAAATTTCACAGCATGCCCAATCACACTTCGCGATCGTGGCTGGACCTTCGTGATCGCGAAGAACACCAGAAACACTAGGTAGCAGCAGAAACCAACAATAACAATATGGAGGAAAATGATCCGAAATCAATCCGAAACACGCCCGAGCCCCTCGGGACCACGTCCAAACATACCAACAAGTCCCATAACATAACACGGACTTACTCGAGGCCTCAAAACACACATAACAATATCGAAACGACGAATCACACCTCAATCCAAAAAATCAATGAACTTGAAACTTCAAACTTCCACAACCGATGCCGAAACATATCAAATCCCGTCCGATTGACCTCAAATTTTGCACACAAGTCACATTTGACATTACGGACCTGGTCCAACTTCCGGAATCGAGATCCGACCTTGATATCAAAAAGTCCACTCCTGGTCAAACTTTCTAATTTTTGCCATTTCAAGCCAAATTCTACTACGGACCTCCAAATCACAATCCAGACGCTCTCCTAAGTCCAAAATCACCCAACGAAGCTAACGGAACCATCAGAAATCCAATCCGAGGTCAAATACTAAAAATTCAAACTTGGTCAAACCTTTCAAATTTAAAGCCTCTACCTGAGAATCATTCTTCCCAAATCAATTCTGATTAACCTGAAAACCAAAACCGAAGATTCACATAAGTCATAGTACATCATACACAGCTACTCATGCCCTCAAATAACCGAGCGAAATGCAAATGCTCAACATGACCGATCGGGTCGTTACATCCTCCCCCACTTAAACATATGTTCGTCCTCGAACGTGCCCAGAGTTGTTCCAAAGGCCATCAAATCGCCGTGTAACCTTACCATGCACATACCCGGGGGGTGATCCTACGGCACCCTATCCCATATAGGTCTGATAACATAACATAACTGAAATTTCTTAATTCAACCTAGCCCATAAGCCTTAGAATTCAATTTCCATCATCTAGAATTTACTATAAGATTAGAACCTTGCATCTACACACTGTGTAAGTCTGAACAAGATGTATCAAGCCATATCCATAGCCCAAGATGTAAACACATGATATACCGCAAAACTCAAATACTCATAGCGATAATTTCCAATCACAGTAGCTGCTCAAAACAACTCAATGCCAGTAATAAACCTCTTATCAAACAAAGCCTCGTTCTAAATCCTTCATATACTGCCAATGATGAAAGAAACACGCAGAAACTCATAACCATTCATCAAATCGACCAGTTGTGGAATCTCCCTCTCCTTCGCCAAGAACTATAGCAAATTTTCTAAGCCGACTTTCGATATTATCCTTCCAACACGTTGTAATCAATTCCGATAGTATCCATTTTAGGTCCAATGACCTCATCTCATCCAACACGACCACTCTAGTGACATGACACATCTATACAATCTAAAGCCACAACCCGTGCAATCCGTGCACCAATAAGCAACAATCCAAATGTACTCAAATCATGGAAAATGACTCAAACGAGAGAATTTTCCCACATTCTTAACAATTACCACCACAACGCAATGCTAAGAACCCATCACACACCGAAGGTCCAAAACACACGAATCTATCACAAAGGATCATACCCCAATAAAACTCCACTATAATGCGTGACCCCATCCAACCACTGGTCCATGGCATATGCCTCAAGCCACCTTGCTCAATATCAACAACCATGCGCGATTCGACATCAAGTTCCCAAAGTGAATTACCATAACCACGGAGAAGAAAATGACACAATTCCACACAAGCCCGAAAGAACATAATCAATGCGCAATCAATCATGCAACACCCAAATACCTATCTCGCTCAAATTCCGCTATAAAGCCCAAATAGAACCATACCATATGTGCATATAACCAACGAATCACAACCCCTCACAGCATGGAAGTGTAGCACATAGAACATATCCGATACGAATAAAATCAACTCTAATCGAATGGCACATCCCTCAACAATAGCAATACGGAGCCAACCAATACGGCTCGGTATAGAATACACATCCACATTGGGCCTACTAATGGACCCCCAAATCAGCTATAGTCACCACAGATAGATGAATAACCCTCCGAAAGTCCACAATGACTGAATCATAACACATACTATCATCTGGCTAGCTTTGCCCACAACCACGAAATAACCTATTTATGAGAACTCCCAGTCTCCAAATCCATAGAGCACACGAATCACCATATCTGATCCCAACTCCATCGCCCGAATATCTAACACATCTCTCATACACGATCACCCCGCGAGGAATACTTCTAGAATTCTTTTGTGCCACATAGCAAAATCTGAATATCAGCAGTTGATCAACTAGGAGGGTGCCGCAATACCCATGAAGTATCCATAAATCAAAGCACATTGCCTCTTCTGAAACATACACTATCATCAAACCATACCAAATAGTAATATCATTTACCTAGTCATTTAAAACCGTCCATGTTGCCTAAGAATGTTATGATCTTCCCTTCAAAACTGAACTGTGACCTTGCTCATGCAAATCTCCATTCCACACAACACACCACATATACCATGCCATCATATGAAAAATACGAGAACTTCATAATCCACTCTGAGTCACAAGCAACTACATACTCCATTATCCAAGGACCTTCTATTTGATTTCATCCAGGAGAAAATCACTATACATCACATGCTCCTCACGCTAGTAGGGAATATACTCCTCGAACCATGGTAAAAACCATTGAGAAATTTTCGAAACTCATTTGCACATAATCAAGCCATCAGATCTAATTCTCTCTAACTTAACCAAGCCACGCAGGTCACCAAAAACCCAAGAGCATCACCACGAGACACTCATAGAGACTAGCCACATCCTAAGCACCTAAAGAACCGATCATATCCATTAATGTGCAGGTCCAACCTACTACCAACTTGTCCTAATTCTCCGAGTTCCTTCCGAATTGCCTTCAAATTGATGTTTTTCCTTGCTAGAACATTACTAACCTTAACCAAAACTTGCCCCACGAGCTTTAGCATTGAACCACACTGCCCTAAGGCTCATAAGTCACTGAATTCCCTCTTAAGTATCCCAAAAGTACCACAACCAAAATACTTACTCTGAAGAGACTTCCTGCGAATCTAAAGCCATTACCTTCACCTTCCTGATAGTGATATGTAGAATCCATAATGATATAGAAATGCCACAAGTCTTGACACCATCCAATGTAAATCTTAGTTTCTAGCTAAATACACGTCCTGAAAATTCCCAATTGTTACATATAAATCTTGAATCCATTAGAACCATTCTCGAAAGTTATTTATTCTGCTCAAATCTCAATTAAACTGATTAAACGGACCGAAAAACATGTGCCCCATTTGCACACCAACCCCCTAAGAAGTAATCCACACTTCTAAGCAACCGAGTGAATCCCTACTCCATGCACACTACATCCTTTATGAACAACAACTCAATCATTCAATGTTTCCCCATATACCCACAAAACATAATACAACCCATCGATAGCAGACTCCCCCACTTGGCGTAAAGCGAAGGAATAAAGCATCTGATAACTTACAATACCCATACTCTGTTGCTGCCAAAATCCCGCACTGAAATTCAACTACATCCTTCATAAGCTCATGTAACACAAACCATCTAATATCTCAGATCATCTATAATTCTCGCATTCACCCTTGTAACAGTCAAGCCCACTCTCATAAGCGGTCCAAACTCAAATTGCACTACATATAATTCACTGGTAAAAGAGAACTCTCAACAAAACAACATAGGGATCACACAACCTCAGGACATCCCGCAGGAGATAGCCCACATGCTTAGCCTCAAACTGACATCTTTCTATACCCTTCCACAGGCAAACTATCACGCAATCACTTAATCTTCATGAGTCTGAACTCATATCACGACATGAAAACCTACTTCACTCCTCAACTAAACAACATGAAAAGATCCTTCAACACACCCATAACTTGAGACTATATGTCAAATCAAGACGGAAATCAAGCACCAAATTTACATCTCAGTCAAACTCTTTTCGTCAAATTAGAAAAATCTGAACACTTTCCGCAGTCATATCATACTCGTTATGTAGCCATCCAACCGCTCTTCGAGCCACAAATTCCACTCGTAGGGACGCTATCGGACATATAAGTCCAAAAGCACGTGCTCACATAACATCTGCGCTCAAGCTACAGTCAAAACCCGGCCTCAAGTCCTTCAGACTGGCCCATTATCAGCATACCGAAATCACATCTCGTACCTCTTCCATAGAATTACAAGCCGTCGATGCACAGCTGATACCCAGCGCTCATGTGCGCATACGAATGCGTGGAAGGAATTCAGAGAGTTACACTTCAAGCTGAATCAATGCCGCACGATAAGGAAAGAAAGATGGGAAGTATATCCTAAATGTCCTGTAGCCTCTCGAAGATAGGTATGGATGTCATCATACCAATCCGCAAGACTCTACTAGACACTTGCTCATGACTTGTAGAACCTATGAACCTAGAGCTCTAATACCAATTTGTCACGACCCCAAATTCACTAGTCATGATGGCACCTAACCCAACCCGTTAGGTAAGCCAATTAACGATTATCCATTTCCAATTAACTAAAAAAATAATTAAACAAAGGAATTATCTAGATCTTATACATTCCCCAAGGACTGGTAGTACAAATCATGAGCTTCTAAGAATAGAATTTACACAGACGATATGAATTAAATAAATATTCTGTTTGGAAAGTACATAAACAGAGTTTCTAAATATAAGGCTACCATGAAAAAGAGGCAGCTACAACAGGGACGCATGTACATCTTCTAATCTAGCTCCCGTCGAATACAGAAACATCGGCATCCAAAATTTGCACGCAATGTGCAGGAAGTGTAGTATGAGTATAATCGATCCCATGTACTCAATAAGTAACAAACCTAACCTTAGGTTGAAAGCAGTGACGAGCTGGAACATAGGTCGGGTCAAACACCAATAACCAATAGCAATTCATAACTATGTAAAGCAAGTAAATAAAGAAGTAGCTCAGAGATAAAATGTTCAGCCTTTACATAGTTTTATGAAAACAGTTCCGCTTTTTAAGTATATCAGTGAAAATCCAAATCCTTTATCGAAATCGTCAAAAATATGAGTAAGTTTGAAAACTGTAACTTTTTCCCAAGACTTTTCATTAGGTAATTGTTTCATTTTCAGATAGCATGAGAAAAGTACATCTTTATGCCTACATGTCAAGATACAGGTAAAAATCGTGAATGTTACCAAAATTGGGCAGCAAAAGGAAAATGCATCTCTATGCATGTAGCTCAAGTGCGTATGTCAAATGCAATGCCTCTCAGTGATGAACTCATGTACTCACACTCTCAGGGTGCTCAACCTCACTATCTAGCATTATCTCTTACCGTGCTCAATACTCAGCATACTCAATCACTCAGCACTGTACAGTACCTGTTGCGGCGTGCAATCCGATCCATAAACATATACATAGTCGACTGCGCTCACTGGGGGTGTGCAGACTCCGGAGGGGCTCCTACAGCCTAAGTGCTATAATCCGCACGGAAAACTCACGTGCTGCACGGAAAACTCACGTGCTGCACGGAAAACTCACGTGCTATAACATCAATATCAGAATCCGCACGGACAACTCATGTGCTGCACGGACAACTCACGTGCCATAGTCTCTATATCTCACAATCAGACCCTCGACCTCACTCAGTCATCAATCACTCCAGTCTCACTCACGGGCTCACAATGTCATGAAACTAGCCCGAAAACAATGGTATTATGCATCAATAAACATCAACTTTGACTGAGATATGATATGAATGCATAAATATGACTGAGTAAAAAATATCAATGAGATCAGTGAGATGACAGCAAGAAACGACCTCTACGGGTCCTAACAATATCATCGTAAAGCCTAGACAGGATCTCTAACATGATTTGACAGCTCAGTTACTTAATCACATGTGAAAGCACATATATCAACAAAATAGGACCATTAAAAAGTGTCATGGAACAACAGAGTCACAATTCACAGGGTGCACGCCCACACGCCCGTCACCTATCATGTGCATCATCTCAATACCAATCACATAACACGTAATTCGGGGTTTCATACCCCCGGCACTAAGTTTAGAAGAGTTACTTATCTTGAACATGCCAATTCCAACACCGAGCGAGCCAAGCGATGCTCCAAAATGCCATCACGCGCGTGACCTCCGAACGGCTCAAAACTCAATTCATATGGTGAAAATTACTTCAAGAATCGTCTTAATCTGAGCTCCATAGCTCCCAAAATGCAAAAATGGTTGAAACCCTCGAAATAGAGTACTTTATAAAGCTTCCCAGGCCTCCTTTTTTTCTGAACGCGGCAATACCATCGCGTTCGCGATGAACAAAAATCGCACCAGCACAAAAGACACGTTCGCGGCATAGTCCTTGCGAACGCGATGCACAGTAGGAACAACCCTTCGCGAACGCGGCTGTTACTTCGCGAACGCGTAGACATATCCTTCACTTCCTCAATTTTAACTCTATGGGAACGCGACTCCCAATCGCGAACGCGGAACCTAATCAACTGCGAACGCGAAACCCGATCAACTTACCTTTCGCGAACGCGTTCCATATATCCCGTCCGCGAAGAAACTTTTGCAGCAGGCCCAATCACACTTCACGATCGCGACTGGACCTTCGTGATCGCAAAGAACACTAGAAACACCAGGTAGCAGCAGAAACCAGCAATAACAACATGGAGGAAAATGATCAGAAACACGCTCGAGCCCCTCGTGACCACGTCCAAACATACCAACAAGTCTCATAACATAACACGGACTTACTCGAGGCCTCAAAACACACATAACAATATCGAAACGACGAATCACACCTCAATCCAAAATATCAATGAACTTGAAACTTCAAACTTCCACAACTGATGCCGAAACATATCAAATCCCGTCCAATTGATCTCTTTTGCACACAAGTCACATTTGACATTACGGACTTGCTCCAACTTCTAGAATCGAAATCCGACCCCGATATCAAAAAGTCCACTCCCGATCAACTTTCCAAAATTCCAATTTTCGCCATTTCAAGCTAAATTCTACTGCGGACCTCCAAATCACAATCCGGACGCTCTCATAAGTCCAAAATCACCCAACAGAGCTAACGGGACCATCAGAAATCCAATCCGAGGTCAAATACTAAAAAGCCAAACTTGGTCAAACCTTTCAAATTTAAAGCCTCTAGCTGAGAATCATTCTTTCCAAATCAATTCCGATTAACCTGGAAACCAAAACCGACGATTCACATAAGTCGTAATACATCATACAGAGCTACTCATGCTCTCAAATTGAGTGAAATACAAATGCTCAAAACGACCAGTCGGGTCGTTACATTAAGGTTCCCAAGAAACTTAGTAAATAATGCTTCAACAAATCCTATGTGGATTAGAGCAATCATTACATACATGATTTGTTTTTGTGTCTAGTACAATTGGCGCACTAATGTATCTTGCTATAATTATGAGTATAACAATATGCTAGCAAGATATAGTTTTACTCCTATGTGGAGATATTAGAATAACATTAGTATTATATTGCAAAAGGTATCCTTGATATAGATTTGTTTATTCTAACAAATATTGCCAAGGTTTTGTTGATTATGTAAATGCAGGAGTTCGTTCTTTAAGCAATCTATTTGCATGTGAGGGTATTGTCATATTATGATATTCTACGAAAGCTATCAATTATTGATTTAAGTCATGCCAAGATATTAGCAACCTTTAAAGCAAGTGACTTTACACACAACGAATGTGTGGTTTTTCTTTAAAAAAGAAAACTTCAATAATATTGAAGACAATGTTGTTTGCTTATCTCAATTGAAGAAGGATATATTGAAAGCGACAAAATAAAATACATTTCACCAAACTTCTTTTCAGACATGATCTTCGGCAGATTGGTGATACAGATGTTCGATAAATTTATTTGATTGATAATTTGGTAGATCTGTTCAATGAATCATTACCAACCTCAACATTTGAGAAGCTGGTATACGGGATTGGAATGCGTCATTTCCGAAAAGTAAAGTAATGTTTTCATCGGGGAGTAAGATACGCGCTGCACTCTTTTTTGCTTAGGTGAGGTTTTATCCCATTGGATTTTCCTAGCAAGATTTTTAACGAGGCAGCAAATAATGCGTATTACAAGATGTGTTCTCTTTTTCCTTTACTAAGGTTTCCACATGATTTTTTCTTAATAAGGTTTTAACGAGGAATATTATTTATAGACATCCAAGGGGAAGTGCTATGAAATATTATATTATATAGTGGATGTCTATAACTTCTAAAGAAGTTACTCCCCCTACTCTTCTCCATTAACCTCCTACTACTTCTTACCATTATGGTTGTAACTCCCACACCTCCATGATCTTTCTCCATGATCTCAAGAGTTAATACTGTGTTCATAGCATCCCTTTGTATTACCTAAATATAATCCTATAAATAAAGGGTTCGGGCATTACATTGTACACGCTTGAATAATGGATGAAATAAGAATCTTTCTCTCTTTCTTCTCTACATCTCTTGTCTATTCTATTATCGCGTAGTGTTACTTTGAGTTTAGTTTCTTTAACATATTTAAAATTATAGGGGTTATTAACATATTTTTAGTTCAAAGTTTTCGCAAGAAAAGAAAATTGTCGTGGAAACTTTCAATGACAAATCAAAAAGAAATATATTTGTCATTGAAAGTTTTCAACGAGAAAAAAACAGCCTAAAAACCCATAAGCGCTGCACGCCCAAGTCTGTCGCCCCACAGACGCAGCGCAGAAACACTTTTCTCTCCTTTAGCGTACAAGTGCCGTCAACCATGTCTGCCGAATCTGCTTCTGCAATTCCCAAAGGCCAAGTATGATTTAAATCTTCTAATTAGAGATTATCGTTTTCTGCACCAATTTTCTGTTTTTTTATTACTTGTTAATTAGAACAAAATTTAAATGGTTGGAGTTTTGGGTGATGAACAGGTTGATTTGTTGGACTTCATTGACTGGTCTGGGGTTGAATGCCTTAACCAAAACAGCAGCCACTCTATCTCCAATGCCCTCAAACAGGTAAAAGAAAAGAAATGAAGAATATAAGTTATTCCTTGGGGAAATTAGGGCTTATATATGCTACTTTCTATGCTTTAATATCTTAAGTCGGGGAATTTAACATTGAGTTGTGAATTTCGGATACTGCAGTATACAAATTTTCTGATTTCTAATCTGTTTGTAATTATTAAACTAGTGAAAGTAACAGCTTCTTAAACTAACAAATCTCATATGAAAAGTGAACTAACTGAACTGAGCACTAAATACTCCAGTAATAAGACTTTATGATGGATCTCTTGGAGATCTGCCGTTAGCCATCGTGACCCAGAAGAAAGGTCTGTATCCAAAAGGAAAACAGAAGATAAAAGACTTTAGTATCTACAAACTACAAAGGATTTAACCTGTTCCTGAATTGCTCAAGCCATGAAGTTAATTGGTTGAAGGAATTCTAGCTAAGGAAAGATAACAAGTGAGCTAGAGCAATAGCATTCTAGTTACTTGGGGAAAAGGAAATAGAAAAGTAATAGGAGAAATTTGAAGGAATAGAGATGAATTGTGTACAATTGAAAAGTAGTCTTTTACCCCTTATTTCTTTTTGGTGCACCCATGAAGTTTCTCTTTGTATAGAAGATTTAAGTGTTATTCGTAAAGAATCATATTTTTATGTAGTTCTCTACTTTTTTGGTATACCTCTTGTATGCGGATTTTACGCCCAGAGTTTGTCAATAAAATTTATTACCTTATCAAAAAAAAAAAAAAAAGAGAGAGAGAGACGTAGAAGGGAATAGAAGGTAAGGACACAAAGTTAACATCCTATAAGTAAATACAATTGTACAGTTGTAACATATTTTTAGAGTTCCTCTTGGACGTATTTGTTTTTCGAATTGTATAATGATGGATAAATCTAAAGTTAACACGTCCAGCATGTGATTTGTACACCCTTTGTTCCTAAATCCTTTTTTTGGGTAACTGAGTAATCTGTTGTCTTCAGCTTTAAAACTTGGTAGATAATGGGTCTGGCTTATCCTTTTTCCAGTGATCTTCTCTGTTCAATTGTACATTTATACTTGTCAAAAGATTAATATCAGAAGTTGGATTCACTGTACTTATGTATATCATGCTAACACAAGGCTTTGCTTCTTTATTCTCGTAGTCTGTTAGGTTTTGGTATGTACAGATGGCTGACACATGGAAGGGTCGGGGATGGTTAATTCTTATTTTAAATGGTCTAAAGTCAATTGAGAGGGTTTGCAGCTGAATTTATTTATTAAACATAGTGGCAAGCATTAATCTTTTAACATATTTTGTCAAGGGCCTTCTTTAGTGGTCATGGTCACTTGATTCCTACTTTGTAAGGAATAGCGCTGTGATAGAAGAAGTTCTTCTATTAGAGGATGAGCAGTGTTGTCAAAGGCGCGCTTAAAGCGCGCTTAAGCCCTGAAGCAAGGCTCAAAACATGTTGAGCGCTTCGCCTCTCTTTGTGGGCGCTTTAGTGTCGCATCAAGACTCTAAGGCATACTTTTCCCTGCCAATGAGTGTAATCCTGAAAATGCGACATTAAATAATTGATATTTCGCTTTATCGTAAAAAAATTCAATTTCTTTATCCATATATTTGCTTTTAATGCTTATAATTATTAGTCTTGGACTACATATCCATATTTTTTACTTTTTCTCCAGTTGCGCCTTTTTTCATTAAAGCCCACGCATTAGTTGCGCTTTGCGCTTAAAGCCCCAACAGACCTTAGAGCTTTTTTGCGCTCTTCGCCTTTGATAACACTGAGGATGAGTCAATTTGATATATCCTAAGAGCAAGGAAGAATGAGATATAGCTTCTTTTGCTCTTAAATGATGACCAACCTCTTAGTCCTATTACCATTATGAAATTTGTTACTACCGCCCTTTTATCTGTGACACAATGGCCATTCAACAATTGGGGATTCTTTCCAATTGTAAGCTCCAATGTCAGTTCGTTTATTTTAAAGTCTCCCACTTCTGCTTTCCGTAATTGTGTTGACTTAATTTGAATGTAAATCAGGGTTACAGAGAAGATGAGGGCTTGAACCTAGAGAGTGATGCAGATGAGCAGCTATTGATTTACATACCTTTTAATCAAGTTATCAAACTGCATTCTTTTGTTATCAAAGGCCCTGAGGAGGAAGGTAGCTAATAGATTTGTAATGTCTCTTTCTACACTCAGTGATCTTTTGCAAGGTGTACTAGACTCTTGGTGTTATTTCATGCAGTTTCTGCTATCTTGTTTGTCTCTGAGAGTGAATTGAGTGTTTTTTGAGCTTCTTCAATATCTTTCTTCATTGCTGTGAAGAAGAAAAATCACCGCATAAACCTTCAAATTTAGTTCCCAAGTTTATGTGATTTAGCCAACAGTTGTTCTTTTAATCTTCTTTCTGATTAGTAAAAGTAGTTCTCTTTGGTGGATGAAATGTTAAACCCATGACCTGTGATGATTTCAGTAAAACATTTATGGAAGAACTACGCTGGTACACTTATTTGCCTAAGTTATATGAATTCTTGCGCTGGCTTTCTCTATATCACGGATTAGTAGATAGATGATGCAAGAGCATATATTGTGCCCAACTGGTTAACGGGCACACCAATGTGTCTGCATAACAAAATTTTGTTGAAACTTAATCAAAATTATGCATAAAGCGGTCTTATATAAACATATCATAAAGCGAGAGAAACTGAGGGGAAAAGGGGATAATGAGGATAACTACCAAGTTGGCACAGTGACATTTTTAACCTTTTTCTATTCTTCTTAATGGGGTAGTTAGAGGAGCAATTTAGGATGAAATTGTCACAGGCTTCATCAGAGTATAGGCATTAGGTGAAAGAAATGTGTCAAACATTTATACAGTTGAGACTTGAGAGAGGTGTATTATCTGTTGCATTTTGGGTATCATAAGGCAATCCTCATGATTACAGTGCTGTTTTTTTTTTCTTTTTAAAATCTTGTCTTCTTAATCTTTCCTGGTAGACTTGTTCTGCTTGATGTATTCACTTTGTTGTCACACATGCCACTTGTCCATGAAGGTGCCTCTTTTGGTGTTTTTTTTTTCTTGTGGGGGTTTTGGGGTGGGGGGTGGGGAGGTGGGGGTTGGGGGGGTTAAAGTAATATGTTATTCCCTCCTTTGGTGTTTCCGTGCAACTCTTCCTTCTGGACCTATATATAACATGATACATAACACAAATTTGTCTCATTAAAGGTCCTAAAACTGTGAAGCTGTTTTCTAACAAGGAGCACATGGGATTTAGGTAATTTTTTGAGCTTTCATTACTTTTTATGACCTTTTCTGGACTGATTATTCTGTGGGAAATTTTTTCAAATCTGCTATGTATATTTGCTAATTTGGGTGGACTTCTCTGCAGTAATGTCAGTGATTACCCTCCGAGTGATACAGCAGTTTTATCTGAAGATAATCTCAAGGTAAGGCAATGTTGATACAGGAATTACGGTTCTTGCAGTGTTAACTAAATGATTTTTTGCTTGTATAATTCTCAAGTTTCCCTGGATATTCATTCTTCAAAACTCGTTCTTTGCAGGGAAAACCAGTTATCTTGAAGTATGTTAAGTTTCAAAATGTTCGCAGGTATGCAAATATCCGCTGGTCTTCATACTTTTACAGTAGTAGTGTGTAAGATGGGAATTAATCTTCTCTATTGCTATTGGACCAGTGTGACCATTTTTATTGAGGACAATCAATCTGATTCTGAACTGACAAAAGTTCAAAAAATTGTCCTGTATGGAACAACGTAAGTTTCTTATGCCCTCATTCCTTTCGCACGATATCCTATCATTTTTCCTCCTTTTTATTGCCTTCGTTCTGATATGCTTCTTTTTATTATTACCAATTTCTTTATTTCTAGTCAATATCTACTTTTTCAGTTCTCTCTTTTAGGTGTTCCATGTTTACATCTCGAACAGTTTAAACATTAAACTTGGAAAAGCATGAGACCATGCGATGGTGTCAGATGACCTGACTGCTTACTCGATGTGCTTTGATACTGACACTTCCTTTTGTTGTCCCTCATAACATAATCACGGGTGCTTCCATTGGCTCTTGAAGTATCAGGGGCCAACAACCGTGTAGACATGCTCTCCTTAAGTTAATGCTACCAAAAAACTGATAGACTAAAGTGCAGAGACCGCTTGCCACCCAGCAGGTGTGGGTGCCACCAAAAAACCCGTTCAACAAAGTTTTCTTTTATTACTTTTTATCAGGCTTGAGTCAAGCCGCTTGACCAAAATTGTTTGGAGAAATGTTAAAAAGATCAAAGTGAAGAAATCCCTTTACAAATAGAGGTGCATGTACATGTTTATGATATTGTCTCCTTTACAAGTTTATGTATTCTTTTAAAGGACACATTTGGAGAAGCTGAAGTTTTATATCACTCAAATATACCTGAATAATCAATAATCTATTTCTGATGTTAGAAATTTTTTATGCTTTCTGCTGTCAAAGCCCGTTTTACTCCACCTAGACATTGTAGAGGAAAAAACATTTAGATCCTGTGGTTTCACTAGTTGTAACCCTAAATAACACATGAGACCCCAACTTGTGCGGATGATTGAAAAGATTTTGGGGGTTCCTCTGATGTAGATCCTCTTTCATACTGGTTCACCCTTTTTGTTAACTTAATTTATATACTTATCAATAAAAAAAATTGACCCTCATATTTCTAAACTAAAGTTGTCTTTAACCTCAAAAAATATGTACGCTTTTACAATCTTGGCAAAAGATTACCCGTCCTTTACCTTCTCTTAAAACTGGATGTCAGATTCTCCGGTATATATCCTCTTTGTCGTTTCTTCTATCCTCAAAATCCTATCGCAAACAGAATCATTCTTTTGCTCACATAGGCATTACTAAGAGAGGAAAACTACAGAAGCTAAAGTAGTGTTTCTTTCTCCTGCAGGGTGGAGACGACTGATATGAAAGGTTTAAAGAAGATTGAGGACCATTGACCAGACTGATCAAAGAAGATTGAAGACCACTGAACCTGCAAAAAAAACATTTTAGTCGTTCAGTATGATTTTAAGATTTTTTTTCCTCGACTTTTCTACTTTGTAAACAGAGATAATTAGAAACTTGATCTGGATATACCAAATGTCAGGGTGAGTTATCCGCTACTATATTCAATGCACATGTTACTGCCATTATTTGGATCTTAGCTTGCCATCCATATCAAGTTAGTGTAAGAGGTACACTCCAAGCTACTCGGATGGTTCTGGAATGTGATGGTAAATACCTTTCTTTGTCCCTTGGCCTGTTAGCCCTCAATGGATTGTCTGGTTTTAGTTAGTAGGAAACATTCCAAACATGCTGAAGCATTTTCTATAAACACTTGTGTATGTGTTGGTTCTATTGATTTTGTTGAATCACACACTTGTGAGTTGAAGTCTTAGCTAAGTGAGCTGTCAATGCTACTTATAAACTTGCTACTTGCCCATATTTCTGTTTAATTTGATGTATCAGAGCTTTTGGAATAGAATGATTTTGTTGAACAAGGTTGTTAGTTGAAATGCTAAAACTTAAGATTATAGCATCTGAATACTTAGGTGGTCTCTTTTGATCCTTGCTCTATTAGAATGGCTGTTGGTGTGAAGGGATTGTAGTTAAGAGGTCATTCACCGTCTGCAGATGGTGCCGTGAAACAACACTGTTGTCAGTGGTTAGGGTCTGTGCAAAATTGGCATAGCAAAGCCACAAAACACCTCAATTCCCATTTTTGAAAAGAGAGAATGTTAATTGACTGGCAAGAAAATACCTGGAATGTTTCATATGTGGGTTTTTCTTGTGGCAGCTGGATGCATGGGTAAATCTAAAGCTGTGTTGTAGGTTTGCCCTTCCCCCATCTTCTGCCTCACATAAATCATTAATTGGATCTGTTTGGGAGAGAAATCTTTCTTTGCTCTAGTTGCCAAAGCATTTTAGAAGCCATGCAGCTTTCTTGTAGTTCTAAAATGCTTATCTTATACTGTACTTCCTTAAACATGATGATACATGAGTCTTAAGTTTTATAGTTCTGTTCATTTGTTTGTAGGATTTTTAAATCTGAGATTTACTTCATTTGTACTTCTGTTTGATCTTGATCTACTATCAGAACTACACCAAGATACCTAAAGTTACACATAAGAATGCGTTTTCTTTGTCATCGAAATGGTGGTGTAATTATAAATCGGTAATACTTCATTTGCTTTTCATAGTTTTGATCATTTATTTTTAGGTGGAACATAGTTTTGTCCAGAGCCAACTGACTTTAAAAGTTAACTGTTAAACGAAAAATACATGAGAGTACGAAAATATACACGAACAGTAAACTAGAAAGTATTTCAAGTGAAAGAACAAAGTGAAAAAGAATTATTAATTGATAGATGAAGATTTCATTTGTTTCAAGTCTAAGCTAGCGTTTGGCCATAGATTTCCAATTTTGTTTTGAAAATTTTGATTTGGGTGAAGTTTGGTTTGAAGATGAAAATGTGTTTGGACATCAGTTTTCAAAATATATTTCACTCTGCAAAATAAATTACAAGCGTACCCGCTTTTCGAGTAACTTCAGACATACGGGCCTGAAGTAGCAAGAATTTATGTTTGAAGTTTGAACTTAGAATGTTTTGCATGAAGTGTGACCTTATCAAAGTAAAACTTCAGATATTTTTGTCTGAAGTTTGGCCTGACTTGCAAAAGAATAAAAAAACTTCAATTCGTAGTGCAAATTTCAGACAAATTAGTTTGAAGTTCTTTAGTTTGTAGTGCAAACTTCAGACAAATTAGTCTGAAATTCTTCAGTTCGTAGTGCAAACTTCAGACAAATTAGTCTGAAGTTCTTCAGTTTGTAGAGCAAACTTCAAACAAATTAGTCTGAAGTTCTTTAGTTTGTTGTGCAATAAACTTTAGTTTCCCAAACTTGTTAGTCTTCAGTTGGAACATTCTGAACTTAACGATCATGTAGGATCAGACGAAAACGATCTTATTCTGCCAATGCTTGAGACTTTGGAGTTAAGATTTTGTGTTGATGTTGATTCTGTTAATATTGTTTCTCCAAAGCTTGTGAAACTTCAGTTGATGTTCTATATATGTGGTATGGAGTTTTCTTTATGTCGGCATCACCGTGATGAAATTAATAAAATGTCGACGGCACCGGACATATGATTATTCCGGTCGTCAGAAAGAGAATTATACCGGTGTTGAAGGAGTCAAATAGCAGCAAGAGGATTTTTTGCTTAGACTTGAACTTATCCCCTGATGAGAATGTTGATCTGAAGTTATGGCCAACGACGTCGGTATCATCTCCGGTTTTGCGATGCTGTCAAAATTAGGAAAAGAGGAGGAGGAAGAAAGGAGCGCATAGGTCGCAGGATCTGAAGTTGTCAAAATTAGGGTATAGGTTAAATAATTTTAAAAATATGAGTATAGGGTTAAATGGGGGCGACCAAATAGGGCGTCCCATGCAATTTTTACCATGTATTTGCCAAAAAAAATCCAACTAAATTTTGGCAAAATCTATGACCAAACGATCCTAAATGTATCACCTATAGGCTATAACATTCTCACATCTTGAATACCTACCATTTAGAGAATAGTGAGCTTAATATGGTCCATCTACAGCTTAATTGATGCATTGATATAACAAATCTTCAACATCTCCAAATCTTTGGAAACATAATTGTTGTTCATGGCTAAAAATAAAAAAAAATCCAAATATCCTATCAAACTTAGGATATCCTCATCATCACCAACCACTCACACACTCCCACACATACCCTTATTTTTTAAAATTATTTGGCTAAAGAAAAAGGATGAAAATACCAACCTTCCTTTCATTCACCAAACAAAAACAAAGTAACACCAAAGAGAAGATCAAATAGGTGAGGTGATACCAAAAATCCACACTTTCACCTTCAACCCTCACCACCCCTTACTCATGGCTTCCTTATCCCTAATCTCACCTCAGTCCCCTTCTACTCTCCGCCACAATGCCATCATCGGCACTCGCCTTCCGTCCATCTTCCTCCGCAACCCCATCACTCGCATTCGCTCCACTACTCCTTCAATCAAGGCCCTTTCAGTCCCTTCAGCTTTAACCCAAGACGAACTCAAGAAACTCGCCGCCGATAAAGCCGTTGAATACGTGAAAAGCGGAATGGTCCTTGGTCTAGGCACTGGTTCAACCGCAGCTTTCGTTGTTTCCAAATTAGGCGAGCTTCTTTCATCTGGACAACTCACAAACATTGTAGGTGTCCCCACTTCTAAGCGCACTGAAGAGCAAGCCTTATCACTCAACATCCCGCTATCTACCCTTGACGACCACCCGCATCTCGACTTAGCCATCGATGGTGCTGACGAGGTTGACCCCAATCTCGACCTAGTCAAGGGTCGAGGTGGGGCCCTTTTAAGGGAGAAGATGGTGGAGGCGGCTTCGGATAAGTTCGTCGTGGTTGTGGACGATTCGAAGCTGGTTTCGGGTTTAGGTGGGTCCGGGTTGGCTATGCCCGTAGAGGTGGTGCAGTTTTGCTGGAAGTATAATTTGGTTAGGTTACAGGAGTTGTTTAAAGCAGAGGGTGTTGATGCCAAATTGAGAGTGGATGGCAATGGGAAGCCTTATGTGACTGATAATTCGAATTATATTGTGGATTTGTATTTTAAGACTCCGATTAGGGACTCTGCTGCTGCTGGAAAGGAGATTGCGGCTTTGGAAGGAGTGGTGGAGCATGGGTTGTTCTTGGATATGACCACTGCTGTTATTATAGCTGGCAAGGAAGGAGTCAGTGTTCAGAGCAAGTGAAACTCTCAATTGCTGAGGTTTGAAGAACTTTAACTTCTGTTTTTTGAGATGCAATTCTTGTGGTATTTATTTAGACTTCAATAGGGGTTGGTTAATGTTGTAACACTAATAAGTTTCGGCGTTTTTTTGTGGAGATGTTTAGTAATAATACTCCCATCGTTATGTAATTTGTAAATTAGAATTGAAAAGAAAATGTTTTGGTTGATTTCCTTTTTGTTGCTGAGAATATAGATATTGGCTATTTGATGATTTGGAAAAAATTCAGGTTTTGCTAATAGAAGTCAATCGTTATAGAGATAAATGTACTAGGCTATATCAGCAACAATGTGATAGTAGGAGAATTTCTATTTTCTATCCAATTGTGTCTTTTATTTTAGAGAACTCTTTGAATTGTTGAAATGCTGAATGCTGACTAAAGCTGGACTCTGAGGCTGCATGAAAGCTTGAAATTACATGATTTTAGATGTAATGTCTGGTGCTTGAAATTGTCCAGCTGAAGAGTTTAGAGGTGAAACCAACGTGGCTTTACATGTCATATTCTATACAAATTTACCTTGGGGGAAATAATCTTTTATCATAAGAAAGCTTCAAGTATGCTAATATATTTAGCAACTGTAGTCTCTTGTTGCACAAGGTTATTTTGTATGACAGATCACTGCTTCACAAGGTTAGCAACGAGCAGTTATCGTGAGAGAGTTGGCTTCGGGAGTATGTTTAGAACTATTAGTGACTTGATAGGCTGAATTGAGAGAACTAGCAGTGATGAAGTAGGCAGAACAGCGTACACTTGTGCTATAAGTAGAGAGTGAGACATGTTTGCCCGTGAAAGAACTTATCTAAGTTGGTCATCCAACTGACAAACTTGAACGCCATGGATGGAATGCTCCATAACCATTATAAACTGCTTTGAAACCTATATACAGCCTATGAGGGACATTTTGTCTCTAACGATTTCAGTATTATGTATTATGTTAAGGATACAAGGCTTATGAGTCCTGCCAGTATCCTCGCGGTGGGCTCTTGACAAGTACACCTGATTAAGATGGGAAAAGGGGTCCTCTCTTTTTCTTCTGAGAGGGGAGGGCTACATCCTATATGTGTATTCAAGCGTGTCTCGTGATTAGTTAGGAAAATCTTCTATTTTTGCTGCTGTCCAAATGCATTAGATTGATGGAAACGAGAACAAGTACTATCCATCATGCCATATCATCACCTAAAATAAGATGTGTAGTTGCTATATGAAGAACAGTAAAATCCCATAACTGATATAATATTCAAAATATACTCTGTACAGAAATGGCACACATCACAGATGTTTTATTAATCTAGTACATGTGAATCTGACAAATGAATGAAGTACAATGCGCTAGTATAGATGAAGCATCAAGCAGTAAGCCTGATAAAATGTGGTAATATCTCTCCTGACGAAATAAAAAGCCAGCCCCTCTTCCTAGTTGAGTAAAGCCATAGCTGCTGAAGCCAGAAAGATAGCTATCCAGTGGGAACTCTT
The DNA here is from genome assembly GCF_001879085.1 of Nicotiana attenuata. Classification (NCBI taxonomy): domain Eukaryota; kingdom Viridiplantae; phylum Streptophyta; class Magnoliopsida; order Solanales; family Solanaceae; genus Nicotiana; species Nicotiana attenuata. The sequence continues at coordinate 1,497,338 of NC_031989.1, forward strand.
GGGCCTAAATGATGTGGCTGCCAATATGGAAGAATTAGAATGGTGAGATGATCTTATACTCTGGTTAGAGGAAGTAGTAATGTGATGTTATCCCATATGTAGGGTTTTCTATGCATCTTGAATTCAATATAGGATGAAGAAAGTTGAAGAGAATATGAAATCTTAGAGATATCAAGAAGTTCGTTTTGTTTGAGTTGACGTGTAAAAGCACACAGCCAATAGTTGCTTTTGTTTCGATGAAACCTATACAAGGGTTATATGTAACTACCTGATGGATATATATCATATCTTTACTTGTTTTATGTCTCTCTAAGACACAAATTCTCTCTCTCAATATCGCATTAAGGTCAACAAGAAATAGCTTCTACTCCAGTAAATTGGTTCAAATTGATCGATGGTGGTAACTCTTACCTCCATTATTGTCATCAATGTTTGAAGATGATGTTGATGAAGATGGAGAAGATGCAGTGGAATTTGAAAGCCGAATTCCCAGCTTTTCGCAATCAGCTCCAATGGCACCTTCAAGTTCAATAAAGGGTTAGCTAGTGATGTTGTTTATATGAAAGTAAACTCTTGGAAAATAGTTGTTTGTACTTACAATCACTGAAGCAAGGGAAAGCAGGAATGTTGAGGAGATTGGAAAAACCAGAATTGCACTGGCATGTTTGTCCATGTGTTATATTTTTTTTGCATGTTCCCTCCCCACAGTAAATCCAATAGCAAGCTTCAACAAACAAAGGTCAAAACAGAAGATGGGGTTTTGATAAGAAATCAGATAGAACATATATGAAAATGGTTAAAGAAATAAATGGAAACTTATAATAATTTTGTAATTACGATCAAAGAAAGACATGTTGTGTGGAATTGGTGGAGCTGGTGGAGGTGCTGGCAAGCAAGAATAGTCAAGAGAACCTGCAATAAACACACCCAAGCAATATTATAATCTCGATCTCTTAGGTATATAAACAAGAAACAAATATACTACATAAAAAGAAAATGTAAAAGATTGTTAGGTGATAAATATAATTAGGCAGATATTACGAATAAAAGTAAATAAATGAAATAAAATTACTGACACTTGGGAACAATGCAAGGAAGGAATTGAAGATCATCTTCTTCGTCGTCATCATCATCATCATGGCGAGTTCTCTTCCAACCTTTTTCACATTTGCATACAAAATTGAAAGGCTTCCCTGCTGCTGCCTCGCAACTCCCTTTCCCACACTCCACATCTTTGCATATTTTGTCTATATATACAACACCAAATTTGGAAGTTGAGAGAGACTTAAAAACAAAACATTAATTAGGTGGCCCTGATCGTATAAAAATTATTCTACACACTACTGTTCAGTGTCTTGAAGTTAAAACTCTTCACTTGAAAATTTACAAAATTTTAAAGGTGAGCTTAAAACTGCTCTAGAATTCTGAGATATATTTTGTCTGCATGTATCTTTTTAAAAGGTCAACATAAAATATTGGGAATAGAAATAAGGAATTAAGCTGGAAGAAGAGAGATATATGTATATATATATACCAAAGTAGGGAGCAAGAACAGGAGGAATACTATCTTCTTCTGCAGCTAACATAATTGGTAGCATAACCAAAAGAACAAGTACATAAGCTCTGAAAAATATGGAGAAAGCCATTTTCTCCAAACCAAATTAGATATTTGAGGAGGAGAATGTGAAGCAGTGAATATGTAGTTTGTGTCCAATGAGGGCTAAATTTATAGAGGAACTTGTGTTGAATGTTTCATAGTAGAAGCTTCTTTGTGTATCAAAATTTCAAAGATTAATATTTAGCAAGTCTTCTTAGGGTTTTCCAAGTCTAATTAACTTATTCATGTTGTTGTTTGAAGTTTTTATCACTTAGTGGATTAGTTAATCAATGTCCAATGTTCACATACAATTAACTATACAAGTTTTTCTTTTTGGGGCAAAGGTAGTACCAAAATGTAGTTTGTCTGGAAAGTCAGCATTGAGAGCAACATAGAACCTACTAGTAGTATTCTACATAGACGGAGCAGGCTTTGAGGTTTATGAGTTAGAAATTCTAGTCATTTCAAGTTAGTGGGTTCTACTTTAATAATTTATAGTTTGGATCATAATTATTGGATTCGACTGAACCCTTATTCAAAAGGCTAGTTCCGCCCCTGATATTCTAGAGTTGTTTAATGGAAGCTTCTCCAAAATTGGTTATAATTCAACACCAGGCATCTCATACAGGTATTGGTTTTTTCTTCTTCTAGGCATTCATCATTCGAAATCTACTAATTAATCTAATTAAGTTCAATTTGCATCGAGTAAACTTACTAAAAAAGTAAAGTGTCAAAATCTGTGTTTTCCATTCCTTATAAGTGTAACTTTCAATTGCTGGACAATTGGCAAGAACAAGATTAAGTAGCACGTTCTTACCTAGCAAAGTACAATATTTGGGTTTCATTTTTCGCATCTCTAAGATTAGGTTCTTGATAGTAACCAAAAACGGTTGAATCACAACAGAAATATCATCTGTAGGTTTATTAAAGTTGGTGTAATTTTTCCTCATCCTATTTTAGGAGGAAGATGGGTGATTAATTCATTTTTTTTCCCGAAATTATAACTATCATAAAAATGGAATTTTAAAATGGTCTTAACTTTCTTAAAAGAAGAATTTTCCTTCAGTGTTTTCTAAATATTCATTAATATATACAGAGGCGGACCTACAGTGAAGGGTGCGGGGTCACCAGAACCCGTTAGGCTCGACCAAAAA